>NC_133660.1:160272171-160505208 GCF_037893015.1 Macrotis lagotis
CCCCAAAGACCCACCTTCTTTAATGAAGAATGTGGTCTTAAAATCTAAACACTACCCTAGGGAAAGGGGCATAGAATTCAAAGAAAACAAACTAATCTAGGGAAAAGAACATAAAATTCAAAGCAAAACCAGATTATCTTTAGTCCCAGGAATTAAATGATTCTCCAGACATCAACAGATAAAATGAAGTCAGTTGACTCCTTAACAATATCCCAGGGGGCGGAGCCAAGATGGCATCGTTCACCAACAACTCCAACACCCCAAACCCCAAAAAATCAAACAAATGAGGGCTCTAGCCAAAATTTAAAGGGTCAGAACCCACAGAAAGACTGAGTGATACATTTTCCCAGTCCAAGATAACTTAGAACCTCCATAGGAAAGGTGTGCTTCACCAGGACCTGGGGTGGGAAAAAAAAAAAGCCACTTCTCAGCAAAGCCCAGCCCAGCCCAGCCCAGAGATCACCAGCAGCAGCTTGAAGGGGAGAGGAGAGAACTCTGCTGCACCTGGGTGAGTGTGGAGTGAGGAGCACCGACCACAGAACCTGCAGCAAGAATCGGGAGAAAGCATCCTACACCCCCAGAGACAGTAAGGGAAGTCTGCAGAGATCTCTCTCTGCTCTCCCTGGGGCAGGACTCTGCTGTTTGCCTACACTCAGACCCAGGTTGCAGTTTGGGCTTCCATACTAAAATAAGCTGGATCCCACCTCATAGCCTCAGGGCAGAGGGCAATGCTGTGGTCATCTACATATCAAAGCACGGGCTAGAGAGCTTAAGACCTTGGAAGAATAAAGGTCCCAGTGGGGTATTCACCCCCCCCCAAAAAAAAACAACTCCAAAGCCTTGGAAGTGCTGTAAATTAGCCTTGGGCTGAGGAAATGAGTAAACAACAGAAAAAGAAGGATCTGACCATAGAGAATTACTTCAGTCCTATGGAAGATCAAAACACATACTCTAATGAAGACAAAATAGAAGCTTCCATATCCAAAACCTCCAAGAGAAATAGAAAATGGGCTCAGACTGTGAATGAGCTCAGAAAAGACTTTGAAAAGCAATTCAGGGAGGTGGAGGAAAACTTGGGAGGAAAAATGAGATCAATGGAGGAAAAATCATGAAAACCAAATCAAAAGCTTGCTGAAAGAAAGATAAAAAAATAATGAAGAAAATAATACATTAAAAGCCAGTTTAGGCCTAATCGAAAATACAAAACAAAAGGCAAATGAGGAGAAGAATGCCTTAAAAAGCAGAATTGGCCAGCTGGAAAAGGAGATAAAAAAAGATCTCTGAAGAAAGTAACTCCTTCAAATGCAACATGAAACTAAAGGAAGCTGATGACTTTGCAAGAAATCAGGAAGAAATAAAACTCTTCCAAAAAAGCCAAAATTTAGAAGAAAATGTGAAATATTTCATTGGAAAAACAACTGACCTTGAAAACAGATCCAGAAGAAATAATTTGAAAATTATTGGACTATCTGAAAGCCAGTTCTAGGAAAAGAGCTTAAACTTCATTTTTGAAGAAATAATACAGCAAAATTGCCCTGAGAGCCTAGAAGCTGAGGGTAAAATAGAAATTGAGAGAATTTACCAGTCACCCCTTGAAAGGGATTCCAAAAGAAAAACTTCCAGGAATATTATAGCCAAATTCCAAAACTCCCAAATCAAAGAGAAAATTCTAAAAGCTGTTAGAAACAGACAATTCAACTACAGAGGCTCCATAGTCAGGATTACACAGGATCTGGCAGCTATCTACATTAAGGGCTCATAGGGATTGGAATATGATATTCCAGAAGGCAAAAGATCTTGGTTTACAACTAAGAATCAATTACCCAGCATAACTGAACATCCTCTTTCAGGGGAAAAGATGGATTTTCAATGAAACAGGGGACTTTCAAACTTTCCTAACTCGACGACCAGAGCTGAACAGAAAGTTTGATCTCCCAACTACAGGACTCTGGTGAACCATAAAGGGAGTGGAAGAGAGGGACTAACTATGAGGAACTTGATGATGTTGAACTGTTTGTATTCCTGCAACGGAAGAAGATATTGATAACTCATATTAACTTTCTCATTTATAAGAGCAGTTAGAAAGAGCAAATATAGATAGGACATACATAGGAAGGAGTGGAATATAATGGTATGATGTGGTAAAGGGATGGAGTCAATGGGCGATGGGGGAAAGTACTGGAAGGAAGGAAAAGGAGATGAAGAAGAAGCTGAGAGATTTTACATAAGAGTAAAAAAAAGCTTTTTCAATGGAGGGGAGGGAGAAGGCAAGGGGGAATGAGTGAGCCTTCATTCTCATCAGAAATGGCTCAGGGAGAAAATGACATATGCACTTAATAGGGTGAGGAAATCCGTCTTTCCCTGGAGAAGGATGGGAGAAAAGGGACAGGATGAGGGGAAATGGGGGGAGGGAAGGGGGAATAGGTGACAGAAGAGCGGAAAGATCAAGGGAGAGGGTACTCAGATGTAACACTCTTTTGGACAGGGCTAGGATGAAAGGAGAGAGAGAGAATAGAATAAATGAGAGTGGGGAGGAATAGAGTGGAGGTACAGTTAGTGATAGCAACTGAGGGAAAAATATTGAAGCAACTTCTCTGGTGGATTTATGATAAAGAAAGGAACTCACCCCAGAGACAGAGCCATTGGAATCTGAACACAGACTTAAGTACAGTTTTTTTTCTCTCTCTCTATTCTTAAGGTTTCCCATCTTCTTGGGAGGAGGGAGTTTATGTTTATTCTTATGTTTACACTTCTAACATTCAATTTACATCAATGTATGTCATGGAAACAATGTAGAGAAAGTCAGACAGCCTTGGAGGGGAGGGAAGGGAGGAGGGGGGAAAAAATTGTAGAATTCAGAGCCTTGGAAAAAAATGATGGGTATAATTTACTATTGTATATAATTGGAAAACAAATAAAATATTTTAAAAATTTAAAAAAAATATCCCAGAAGTTTGCTTTGTCAAGGGAGGAGGGGCACATAATTAACCAAATTCAATCTATAATACTTTACTGAAGAAATCTGGAAACTTTATCCCACACACCCCTACCATTCCAATGGATTGGTTCTTGTCAATATGCACTCAAGATCATATACAATCATTGAGTTAGAACTGAAAAAGACCTGAAAAGTTATCTTATCCAACTCCCTCATTTTGCATATAAGAAAAGTGAAATTTTCAATAACTTATCCTGGATCACACAGATAAGAATATCAAACTCCATATTTTGAGCCAGGATCCTTGGACTCCAAAATTCAGTGCTTACTGAAAATTATCACATTATCTCTTTCAATGTATCAGAATGAACACAACCCTAATAAAAAAAATTCCCATCTCAATTCTGCTTTGAATACTTAGGACTTTGCCACCATGCCTCAAATGTCCTCTCACCTTTGAACTTCCCTCTGGTCTAGGACATCCTCTCCTAACAACTTTCTGACCCATGCAAACTATGTTTAATTCTTGGTTCTTTGTTTAAATCTAAGAACATCCAAATCCCTACCTGGAAGGGCTACCCTTCTGCTCCACACTTTTAGCTTCCTTATTTTAGCTTCCCTCATTAGAATCAAAGTTTCTTGAGAACAGGGACTTTTTTTTTACTTTTTTTTAATTTGTATTATCAGCACTTGGCACAATGCCATGTGAGTACTTAACAAACATTCATTACCTTGAGATTATTTTCATTTCCATCTTCTAAGACTTTGAACTGATAGAGTTCCGGGGTGGGTGAAGTTTCAGCTTCCCTTACATCCCCACCTCTGCAAATATACTGTAGAGTATCATAGAATAAAATGGTTAGAATAAAGTGGTGAAAATGGGGTTCTAATCTGTTTCAATGGAAAATTTACCTTCCCTCCTAATTCCACTCTTACAATTATCAGTCAACTATTAAACAAGTATTAATTAAGCACCTACGCTCTACTAGCACTATTCTAGACACCAGAGTTACAAATTCAATGAATTATCCCTCCATGAAATAAGCTTGTATATTAGACTAAGGGAGACAAGAAAATTGATCTAGACTCTGGAAAAAAAAAAGAAGTTAAATAATCCTATCAATAGCTGGTAAAATAAATGAAAAATAAAATTTTGGTAATATGTAAATAAAAACTAAACTAGCAATACCTAAAATTCCTTTTCAAAGAAGATATCTCCATGTTTTCTGTTGTGTTTCTTACCAGTCTTTCTCATTCGCTGCCAAATTGAGCAAACACTGGGGCACACAATGCTGCCAGTGACCCATGAAGGTCATCAAATTTGGGCTGTAGTGGACTGATTGAGCATATATCCCCTAGCTGTGAACCTTCCACTGAGAGCACCTTGCCTGGAGAGCCAGGCCCAATCTCAAATTCATCCCAAGAGAACTTTAGCTAGTTTCACCTGTCACAGGCCACTGCAGAGAAAGAGAGATGGTCGCTTAAGGAGTCGGGATCCAATCACGTTGAGCCCCATAGATCAAAACCAACACCTTGAATTGCATTCAGAAGCAGATGGAAAGCCAGTACGGAACCCCAAGCACAGATGCAATGTGCTCACATGGAGTATGAATGAGCTACCAAAGAGCCTCTTTTTAATTCCTCATCTGATAACAAGCTTCCCCTCCTCAGATCAATATTGCCAACACACTCCTGGGTAGGCTGCAGGGCATGCTTTGTTCTCCCTATTACTCTTTTTAGGGAAATAATTACCAATGCACATTCTGATGTAAATATATATATCTATGTATATATATACATAGATATATATACATATATGTATATATATATATATAATTTATTTCTTCTCTCAACCAAAGGAAGCAATTAAAAAAGTAACATTGAAAGGGTATGCTTTGCTTTTCATGGGAGAATTAGTTGAGAAAGTCTGCTGTTTTGTAAACTCAAACTCTGCTCTCAAACCATATGGACTTCAACTGAATGTGTTGGACACCAAGGGGAGATTCTGTGAATCTGGAATGACAATCTGGGTGGGTGTAGAGCAGTTTTCCTGCTAGTTCTCATTTTCAGTCCCAGATACTGTAGACTGAGGACATCAGCATAAAAATGGGGCCTCATGCCAGAGATTAGCAGTAAACTTAAATGTTACTCAATTAGGCTTACCTCATCTGTGGATTCAGGCAAACAATGGAACCCCAGAGTGTGACAGTGAGCTAAAACCAAGAAAAGGAGGAGGTGTTCTGACAAAATTTTACTTTCAAATTAAATGTATTCGTAGATACAAGATACCTAAGGTAATGTCTTTATTTTAGAGATTGGTGAAAAAGCTGGACCTGGAAGCAGGAAGGCCTGAGTGCAAATGCTACTTCTTATTCTTACTAATTGTGTGACAGTGGACAAATTACTTAACCTCAATGAGAATTGGTTTTCACATTTATAAAAAAAAGAGATATAATACCTATACTACCTACCCCCAAGGAACATCGTGAGGCTTAAGTGAAATGAATAAATTGTTAAGTGTGTGTAATCCCACTACTAAACCATACTGGCTGTGTGACCACAGGAAAATCACTGCATTCACTGTTTCAGTGCCCCAAACAATAATCACAGCTGTGGTAAACATCTGCACTGGTAAGGAGTTTCCCCACATTGATAAGGTCACAGGTCTAGTCATTAAAAAAGTTATTTTCTATCTTTTAGATTATTCTTTAGGATTACTATAGGGTTTTATTAAAAGAATTCATTATAATAGTCCTAATTTTCTCCTTACCATTTCACAAGGCACAGAAATATGCTTTCCTTTGTAATCACACTGTGTATACACAAAAGTCTAAGGCTGATAAATTGGTTTCCAAAAATCTCATACACAAGTGTAAAATAATACAGAAGAAGCATAGGTGACAGGCTATGATATACAGTTCTATTCATTATAGCCTCTCCAAACCACAGGTCCCTGTGTTCCTCCTGGTTTCTATCTCAGATATACATCTACCTATTAACCATTTCATTTTTGCCCTTCCCACTCAAAAGATCATTCTCCTTCAGAAGGAATTTCTAAATTTGTTACATCTTTGCTCTAGTCTCATCATTTTCCCATTAAACCTGAACAGGGTGACTAACCTTTCTTTGATTTTCCAATTCCCCTCTCTCATCATAAAAAGGGGAAACCCCTTTTCATTGTCATTAGCTTTTATTATCAATCTGAGCTCTTTCTAAACTTTAATAATCCTGATACTCTTCTTAGAGTTGAGCAAGAAAAATGGGATCTCTTTGTGTATCAGCACCTCTCCTAGGATCTGGTGGGTTAAGATGACACAAGGTAATATAACTTGAGAGATACAAGCCCTCCAAAGGGATAAAAAAAAAGTGAAAGGGGAGGAGAAGAAGAAAGAGAAAGAAAATGGAGAACAAGTTAGATCAGGGAGAAAAATAAAGAGCAATATGATGAGAACCTGAAAGCTTCCACCACAAAATTTCCTCTTGAGTACATTTGTCCTCACAGTACAATCAATCAATCAAAAGGCATTTATAAAGTACCTACTGGATATCAGATTCTATTCAAGGCACTTAGGAGTACAGGAAAAAATGAAACTATCCCTATCCAAAAGGAGCACACGTTCTATTGGGGGAAATAGTATATACATATATAAGAATATGTAAAGTCTCTAAGGGGAAATGAGGTGATACAATGGATGGACTGTCAGGTCTGGAGTCAGGAAAAAACATCTTCCTGAATAGATACTTACTAGCTATGTAAGAAGACAAGTCACTTAACCCTCCTTGACTCAGTTTTCTCATCTCTCAAATGAGCTAAAGAATGAAATGGCAAACTACTTCAGTACCTTTGCCAAGAAAACCTCAGATGAGATCACATAGAGTTAGTTGTTTATAACTTTAAAAAATGATTGAACAACAACAAAGCGAATAAACAGTTAATACAAAGAAATATTGGGGTTTAGAACTAGAAGTTAAGAAAACTATATAAGAACTTCTGTACAAAGTGGTCCTTGAGCTGAATTTTGAACAAAGTTAGGAATTCTAACAAATAGCAATGAGGTAGAAGGCCATCCTAGGCATAGAGACCTAATTACTTCTGTAAAGGTATATAGATGAAAAATGGAATGGTGTGAGATGAACCAAAAGAAGTTCAATTTGATCAGACCATAGAAGTGCATGAAAGGAATTAATGTGTACCAAGACTTTAGAATAGACTGAAACCATATTGGATAATGGCTTTCAGTGGAAAATCCTAAAGGCAACATAGGGAATCACTGAAATTTATGAAACAGGGAAGAGTCATAGTCAGACCCTGTGCACTGGCCTTGGAATCAAGAGGACAGGAGCTTGAATCCAGCCTCAGACACTTGACTTGTACTAGCTATGTGACCTTGGCCAAGTCACTTAATCCTGATTGCCTCACATTCAGAGCCATCTTCAGTTGTCCTGATTCATATCTGGCCACTGGACCCAGATGACTGTGGAGGAGAAAGTAAGGCTTGTGACTTAGGATAGCACCCTCTCATGCAAATCCAATCTATGTGCTTATCATAGCATCACCTCCCTGATGTTATGGTCTTCTTGAGAATAAAGGACAATCATTTATTGGACTATAGAGGGGAGAAGACAAAGGCAGGAAGACCAATTAGGAAGCTTTTGCAAAAGTTTAGGGGAGAAGGAATGAGTGCCTGAACTAAAATGGTAGCTGTGTGACCACAGAGAATTCTTTATGAAGGAGAATGATGTTAAATACTTTGGCCACAAAAGAATTGTACTGAAGATAGACCAAACAAGACTTGGCAAATGATTGAATATATGTAGTAATGGGGCAAAGATAAATCCAAAGTTTTGAATCTCTGTAAGTGGAAGAATAGAGAGCCCTTTGACCAAAATAGGAACTTAGGAAAAGAAATGGGTTTGGAGAAAAGATAATGAATTCTATTTTGGAAACAAGGCAATGATGGACTGAAGTTTAAAGAAGAAACCAGGACTGGATGCAAACTTAATGGAATTAATCCACCCTACTCCAAACACTTTTAATTGAAACAGAGATATGAACAGAATATGATCGTGGTCTAACCTTCTCTTAATTTGAGTAAGGAATTGTGGCATATAAAAAATTCGAGACTGTCCAGATCTGATCAAAAGCCCTCTGCTGTTAGAATTCTATATCTGCATAAGACATTAAACTGGTGTTGTTATTAAAAAAAATTTGAGTCATGATTTCTGGGTAATAATTGCAAATTGTTGCTATAATTAAGAAAAGGAGAAAGTGATACTATATAGAAGGTGCTGTATTAGTCATTGAGAATCCAAATACAAAGAATGAAACAATCCCTACTCCCAAAAACTGATGAAGAGACAAGGCAAATGTTTATATATATGTTCACACACACACACACACACACACACACACACACATACAAACAAACCTTGTATCCTAATATCTTGGCTTTTGCATATTAAAATAGTCAAGTATAAAGCACTAGGGGAAATGACCTTTGGAGTGATCAGGAAAGGTTTTATGTAGAATATGAAGTAGAGGTGAGGAGACTGCATTTCATGCATAGGGAACCGCTAGGACAAAGATGTGAAGATCAGATATATAGTGCTATGTATGAGGAAAAGGCAGAATCAGGCTAGATTGAAAAGGGTGGGAAGAGAAACAAGGTATAATGAA
The DNA here is from genome assembly GCF_037893015.1 of Macrotis lagotis. Classification (NCBI taxonomy): domain Eukaryota; kingdom Metazoa; phylum Chordata; class Mammalia; order Peramelemorphia; family Peramelidae; genus Macrotis; species Macrotis lagotis. Next base: position 160,280,787 of record NC_133660.1, read on the forward strand.
GCTAGGCTGAGGCTAGGTTGTGTGAAAGGCTTAATAAATTCAGCAAAGAATGGATATTTTATTCTAGTAGCAATAGGGAGTCACAGTAGTTCACTGAATCCTAGTGATGTGATTCAAATATCACTTTCGCAGCTATACGAAAGATTGAAGTGGAAGAAGATTAAGACAGGGAGGCTAATCAAGACATTGTAATAGATAGGTGAGAGATCATGAAAGTCCAATGAAAGTAATTGCTGTGTGAGTAGAGAGGAAAGCAAAAGATTCCAGAGGTGTCACAGAGGTACAAATGTCAAAATGTGACAATTGATTAGACATGTCAAGAGAGGGGAAGATGAGAAGTAGAGGACAATGCCTACAAATCTGAGAGATTATAAGAATCATGACACCTTCAACAGAAATAGGGAAGTTTGGTAGATTGAGTTTAGGGTTTGGGGGTAGGAGAGAACAATCAAGTTTTGTTTTGAATTTGTAGAGTTTGTGATGTACATCCATTTTGAAATTTCTAATAGATATTTCATGATGAGGAACTAATGCTCAGGAAAGAAATTGAGGTAGGCTATATGGATCTGCAAGTCACCTACATAAAAGTGATAATTGAAACTCTGAGAGCTGATGGAGTCATTAAGACAGAATGTAGAGAATGAATAAAATGGACCCAGGATAGAACTTTGGGGTACCAAACCACACACACCCACTAATGATATTGTGTAGGACATGAATGAAGAAACTAATTTAAGCTAATCCCTGGAAAATCAAATACTAAAACTGAAGCTTAAATACTTTGGCCACATAATGTAAAATGGCATTCATCTGAAAAGATCCTGATTTGGGAAAGATTGAAAGCATAGGAGAAAGGGGATAAAATGGATAGAGAGTGACAAGGAAACAGAGAACATGAACTTGAACAGCCTTCAAGAGATAGTGAAGGTTAGAAAAGTCTGGTGATCTATGGTCCAAGGGGTCACAAAGAGTTAGATACAATGGAATGATTGAAAAACACCAGGACAGAGGCAGAGCCAAGATGGCAGAGTGAAGGCAGGAATTCTCAAAAACTCATTCCCAAAAAACTCCAAAAGCCACCAAATTATGACTCTAGCCAAAATTTAGAGGGGCAGAACCCACTTCCTGAATAGAAAGACTGAGTAATACAATTTTCCAGTCCAAGAATTTAGAAGTTCTGCAGGAAAGGTCTGTTTCAACAGCCCAGGGGTTGAACAAAGACACTGCAAATACACTGCCAGCACAGTCAGCACAGAACAGTTGGGCCAAGTGCCTGGATCCCTGGGGGCACCTGGGTATGTGGCAGAGGGAACAGGTTCCAGACCTCCTGGCCCAGGGATCACCAGGAAGAGCTGAAGGGATGGTGAGAGAACTCTGCCACACCAGAGTAAGTGCAGAGCAAGTATTGACCTCAGAGTAGCCCTGTGGTGACAACTTGCAGCAGAAATTGGAGAAGCCAGTCTGCACCTCAGGGTGCAGCCCACAGATGGTAAGGGAGTCGGGGAGACTGCAGAGGTCTCTGCTCTCCCTGGGTCAGGACTCTGCTGTTTGCCCACACCCAAATCGTAGTTTGGGCTTTCATACCACCATAGCTGAGGAGGGACCCTCCTCACAACTCCAGAGCAGAGGGTAGTGCCTATGGTCATCTGCATACCAAAGCACAGGTGAGAGAGAAGTCAAAGTCTCTCATAAGACCTTAGAGAAATTAAGGTCCCCATGGGTTGTCCCAAAAATACCCCAAAGCCTTAGAAGTGTAGTAAATCAGTTTATAGGCTGAGGAAATGCACAAACCCAAGAAAAAGAAGAATCCTACCATAGAAAATTACTTTGGTTCAATGGAAAATTCAGAAGATAAAATAGAAGCTTCAATAGCCAAAACCCCCAAGAGAAATAGAACATGGTCTCAGGCTATGGATGAGCTCAAAAAAGACTTTGATAAGCAATTAAGGGAGGTAGAGGAAAAATGGGAGGAGAAATGAAAGCAAATCAGATAAATCATGAAAATCAAATAGCAACTTGGTGAAAGAAATACAAATAATACTGAGGAAAATAATATGTTAAAAACCCAGTTTAGGTCAAATGGGAAAAGCAACATAAAAGGCAAATGAGGTGAAGAATGCCTTATAAAACAGAATTGACTAGCTGGAAAAGGAGATACAAAAGCTCTATGAAGAAAATAACTCCTTCAAATTTAGAATGGAATTAAAAGAAGCCAATGACTTTGTGAGAAATCAGGAAGAAACAAAACTATTCCCCAAAAAACAAAAATTAGAAGAAAATGTGAAAAATATCTCACTGAAAAAACAACTGACCTTGAAAACAGATCCAGAAGAGATAATTTAATATTTATTGGACTACCTGAAAGTCACAACCAGGAAAAGAGCCTAGACTTCATTTTTTAAAGAAATAATACAGCAAAATTGCCGAGAAATTCTAGAAACAGAGGGTATAATAAAAATTGATAGAATTCACCAATTCCCTCCTGAAAGAGATCCCAAAAGAAAATTTCCAGGAATATTACAGCCAAATTCCAAAACTCCCAAGTCAAAGAGAAAATATTAAAAGCTGCAAGAAACAAACAATTCAACTACTGTGGCTCTATAGTTAGGATTACATGGGATCTGACAGCATCTACATTGAGGGCTTATAAGGCCTGGAATATGATATTTCAGAAGACAAAAGATCTTGGTTTACAACTGAGAATCCACTACCCAGCAAAAGAGAGCATCCTCTTTCAGGTGAAAAGATGGACTTTCATTGAAATAGGGGACTTTCAAACTTTTCTATTGAAACAACCAGAGCTGAACAGAAAATTTAAACTCCAAGTACAGGACTCAGGTCAATCATAGCGGGGGGTGGGGGGTGGAAGAAAAGGACTAACTATCAGGAACTTAATGACAATAAACTGTTTGGATTCCTGCATGGGAAGAAGATACTGATAACTCATAAGAAATTTCTTATTTATAAGAGCAGTTAGAAGGAGGATATAGAGATAGAGATAGAGATAGAGATAGAGATAGAGATAGAGATAGAGATAGAGATAGATGATATAGATATAGATATAGACAAGGCACAGGAAGGAGCTGAATATAATAATATAATATAGTAAAAAGATGGACTCAATGGATGATACAGGAAAGTACTGTAAATAAGAGAAAGGAGAGGAAAAGGGGGCTAAGATATTTCACAAAAGAGTCAAGAAAAAAGTCTTTTCAATGGAGTAGAATGGGGAAGGCAAGGGGGGAATGAGTGAACCTTCATTCTCATCAGAAATGGCTCAGATAGGAAATGACATACACACTTAATAGGGTAAGGAAATCTATCTTACCCTAGAGAAAAATGAGAAGAAAGGGATGGGATAAAGGAGAATGGGGGAAGGGAAGAGAGGAATAGGTGATAGAAAAGAGGGAAGATCATGGGAGAGAATATTCAGATACAACACACTTTTGAACAGGGACAGGGTGAAAGGAGAGAGAATAGAATATATGAGAGTGGGAAAGAATAGAGTGGAGGGAAATACAGCTAGTAATAAGCAACTGTGGGAAAAAATATTGAAGCAACTTCTTTGGTGTACTTATAAAGAAGGCAACTCATCCCAAAGACAGAGTCATTGGAATCTGACACAAACTGAAGTACATTTTTTCCCTCTCACTATTCTTGCAGTTTCTCATCTTTTGGTGGGGGGGGGGGGGGGAAGGAGGGTTTATGTTTACTCTCACAAGAAGATTATTGTAATAATATAAAATAAATAAACCAAAGTTCCACCAACAGTACATTAGCCATTTCCCTTCATTCATTCCAGCATTTGTCATTTTCCTTTTCTGAAATTTTAACCAATCTAATAGCTGAGAGATGTTACTTGAGAGTTGTTTTAATTTGCATTTTTCCAATTTTTAGTGTTTTAGAGCATTTTTCTTCTGAAAATACCCTTTGAACATTTATCATTTGGAAAAAGACTTATGTTTACAAATTTGACTCAATGAGAGCTTTTTCAGAGAAATGTGCTATAAAATTTTTTTCCCAGTTTTCTGCTTTCCTTCTAATTTTGGCTATATTGGTTTGGTTTAGGGAAAAAATTAATCTGATTTAATCATAATTATCCATTTTATCCTCTGTGATTTTCTTCATCTCTTGTTTCACCTTGAACTCATCCCCTATTCACAGAAATGGCATGTCATTTTTGTCCCCTTCTCCTCTAATTTGTTTATAAAATCTGCCTTATAGCTATATCATATACCCTTTTTGAGCTTATCTTGGAACAAGATTTGAGATGTTAGTCTATGCCTAGTTTCTGGCAGACTACTTTGCAATTTTTTCCAAGAAGTTTTTGTTAAATAGTGAGTTCTTGCCCCCCTAGTGGGGACCTTTGGATTTATCAAACACAAGGTCTTGAAGAGCTGAGATGCATTGGCAAAACTGCTTTGGCAGAATTGCTCAAAGGCACATTCCTTATCTTTATCCTTCTTCCCCTATAAGGCTGTTTTTTGATAGCAATTGTGATTGCCATGCCCATGGACACCACTAGGTAGGCTGACCATGTCTAGGTATTGGGTTTCTTTATCCAAGATGGATGGATGCTGGAAATTATTACAGGCTTTTAGTTTTAGTTTCTTTTTCTTTCCCCAGACAAAATGTCTGATCACAGGACTCTAATCTTCAGACCCTTGTTCTAACAGGACATAGAACAGTATGTGGCAACAATAGAGACTCCATAAATGTTGGATGGAATGAATAAACCAAAGAACATCTAGGAAATATTACATATTCTCTCTGCTGTGTTCCTAACTTATTGATTCATAAGATGGTTAAAAATGCATCCCATGGGGAGGGGTGACATTCTGAGCTATGTGGTTATGAATATCTCAGAATGTACCCAAGTCCTCCTGCCTCTATCCTGCTGAGACCTGCTCAGCCATCTGGGTACCTGACAACCGTTGAATAAGTAGCAGAATAGCTCCCATCGTGAGTTCATTGCAAGGGTGAACCAGCTTGAATGCCACGTACATTCAGTATACTGTGCAACAATCTGCCAAAGAGACTTTAATATCCCAAAGGAATTTTAATCAACATTTAAGATATAGTGTGGTCTAGCTATCCTAATTCTACAAGTGTATATTGACTTTCAAACCTTCAATTTCCTGGGCTGTGTTTCCATGATTCATTACAAACCAATAATCACTCTCTCTTTCCTCCCCCCACCACTCTATCTCTAGTTCTCTTCTAGTTCTCTCTCTCCTCCCCCTCTTTGCTCCCCTACACACACACACACACACACACACACACACACACACACACACACACACACAAACACCATCCTGATTAAATAAAATGTCCATTCAAAGAATTCTTGACTATTGATAATTACATAATAGTACATGGAGAAACATATATACTGCTACAAGGTTATGAGTTTCCTCTACGTGAACAGAGTACCCTTCATAGGTTAAGAACTTTTACGGCTTCATTTTCTCCAGAGAAGCATGAAGTTCTAAATCTATTCTGACATCTCCCTTTGTATCTGTTACACTGCATTACTGAAATGCCTTCTTCAAATAGTGTCCTTTAGATGCTACTTAATTTGCCAGATTTCACTTAAAGATTGAGCTGGTTTCTGAATTGCTTAAGGGTTAGTGCAAAAACTCAATATAGGGTTCACTGTGACCAGAAGCAAATGACTTTTTAAATTGGACTACCATAAGTCCACCCTTTTGATAAGCACATATTCCAAGATAAACCTCTCCCACCTTTATTACTAAGTGATTACAAATGTAATCAATCATCCACTGGACCTAAATTTCAAGATACCTCAACTTAATATCCCCTTCCATTAATCAAGAAATTTCTGCCCCTTTCCATCAACTAGAAGTGATTTTAGCATAAATATGCCTGGGAGAAGGAAGAATTAAGATGAAAGAAGTAAGATCAGGTCCCACAATGATGATAGTTGTCCTTTGTTCTCTTAGAGGACCATGACATCAGGGAGGCGATACCATGACAAGCACAAGAATTGGATTTGAATGAGGGGGTGCTGTGCTAAGTCTCCTGCCTCACTTTCTCCTCCAAAGCCTTCTGGATCCAGTAACCAGCTCTGAACCAGGCCAAGTGGAGATATCCTTGAGAAGAGGCGATCTGGATTAGGTGACTTGCCCAAGAACAGACAGCTAGTAAGTGTAAATTGTCTGAGTCTGGATTTGAACTACTATCCTATTGACTCCAGGACCAGTGCTCTATCCACTGTACCACCAAGTTGCCCCTAAGATCCCACAGAAAACTAAGTGGAAGCTCTGAGGGTTGAGGGGAAAATTTAGGGATGGGATGGGGAAGAAGATGGGAATAAAGAACCATGTGTCATGATTAAGGTTTAGATATTTGTTCAAATATTTAACATTGTTCCACCACACCTAGGATCCTAGTATTGAAGATCCCAGTTCTCATAGAATTGGCAAAAATTCATTTTAAAGAAAGAAAAGGAATAAAGAAACTGCCCTGAATTCATTGGCAAAGAAACAAGATAATATTTATGAATATTTCAAAGATTATACATTGAAACTTTGAATAAGAGTATGAGAAATAACTTAGAGCTATTCCCCCACCACTAAATAAGAAGTATGACTAAAAAAACTGAGTATTAGAAAACTTTAACTCTTCAAGAGCATACTGTTGCCTTTTTCACTATAAAATACAACTCATTAATGCTAAACATTTAATATGATAGCAAGTATTTTATTGTATAATGTAAAATAATTCATGATGCCTCTCATTAATAAATAGCATTCATTTCTCTTCTCCAAATCCATTCCTTTTTTTTTAGATTTTTCAAGGCAATGGGGTTAAGTGACTTGCCCAAGGCCACACAGCTAGTTAATTATTAAGTGTCTGAGGTTGGATTTGAACCCAGGTACTCCTGATTCCAAGGCCGGTGCTCTATCCAACGTACCACCTAGCCACCCCTCCAAATCCATTCTTTCCACAACTATCAAAGATATTCCAAAGTCCCCTACTCAAACTCCAGTAACTCTCTACTGACAGTTTTTTACTGATATTTTATTTTTCAAATTACATGTTATGAAAGTTTTTCAACATTCATCCACATGCATATTTAAAAGTTACACAATTTTTCTTCTACCCTCCTTTCTCACCCCCCCTGCAGCAAAAGATCTAGTGAGCATTGTACATGTACATTTGTGTTTAATATGTTTATAGATTAGTCATTTTCTGTCTAATAAATTAGATTTAAGAAAGAAAACCATGGGATAGGAAGGAAAAATATAAGAGAAATTTTTGAAAAGTGAATATAGTGTTCATTCAGATTCTGTTGTGTTTTTCGTTTTGTTTTTCTTGATCTGGATGTGAATGATGTCCATAACAGGTCTCCCAGGATTGTCCTAGCTCTCTGAACTGCTCCTGGTTCTGCTCCCTTTGCTCAGCAGCAGTTACAGTAATTCTTTCCACATTTCTCTAGAGTTCAACCATTCATGATTTCTTACAGGACAATAGTACTCCATAACATTTATATACCATAACTTGTTCAGTCATTCCCCAATTGATGGACATCCCTTCAGTTTCCAATTCTTTGCTATTACAAAAAGAGCTACTATGAATATTTTGGAACATGTGAGACTTTTCCCACTTTTTTATGATTTCTTCTAGATATAGACCTAGTATGGGTATTGCTGGTCCAAGGGTATGATCAGTTTTATTGCTCTTTGGGAATAGTTCCATAGTGCTCTCCAGAATAGTAGGATTAATTCACAACTCCACCAACAATGCATTAAAGTTCTAGTCTTCCCAGAATATCTCCAATATTCATTGTTTTCCTTTTTGTCATCTTAGCCAATCTGATAAGTGTGGGGTGGCACCTCATAGTTATTTTAACTTGCATTTCTCTGATCAGTAATAATTAGGAGCATTTTTTCATAGAAGTTAATTTAATTTCTTTGTTTGAAAACTGCCTGTTCATATCCTTTGTACATTTATCAATTGGAGAATGACTTGTAACCGTATAATTTGATTCAATTCTCTATATATTTTAGAAATAAGACCTTTGCCAGAACCTCTGAATGTAAAAATTGTTTCCCAGATTTCTGTTTTCCTTCTAATCTTGGCAGCATTGATTTTATTGGTGCAAAAAACCCTTTTAATTTGATATAGTCAAAATCATCCATTTTGCAATTTATAATGTACTTTATTTCTTTTTTGTTCATAAATTTATCCCCTCTCCATAGCTCTGACAGATAGAATATCCTTTGATCTGTTAACTGGTCTATGGTATCCACTTTGTGTCTAAATTTTGACCTTATTTTGTTATAGGATGTAAGATGTGGGTCTATGCCTTTTTTTTCAAACTATTTTCCAATTTTCCCAACAATTTTTGGTTGAATAGGGAGTTCTTATCCCAGAAGGTAATGTCTTTGGGTTTGTCAAACAACATATTACTACAATCATTTATTACTGTTTCTTTTGTATCTATCCTAATCCACTGGTCCATTACTCTATTTCTTAAGCAATACCAGTTTGATGACTGACACTTTATAGTATAGTTTTAGAACCGGTTCATAATATTCTTGACCCTTTGTTGCTCCAGATGAATTTTATTAGTATTTCTCTAGCTTGGTAAAATAATTATTTGGTAGTTTGATTGGTATGGTACTAAATAAATTTAATTCGGGTAGAATTATCATTTTTATTATATTAGCTTGACCTAACCATGAGCAATTGGCATTTTTCCAAATGTTTAGATCCGCCTTTATTTGTGTGAAAAGTGTTTTGTAATTGTATTCATAGAGTTTCGGGTTTTCTTGGGAGGTAGGTTCCCAAATATTTTATTCAGTTACTTTATTTTTTTTATTTTTTTAGGTTTTGCAAGGCAAATGGGGTTAAGTGGCTTGCCCAAGGCCTCACAGCTAAGTAATTATTAAGTGTCTGAGACTAGATTTGTACCCAGGTACTCCTGACTCCAAGGCCAGTGCTTTATCCACTATGCCACCTAGCCACCCCTTATTCAGTTGCTTTAAATGGAATTTCTCTTTCTATCTCTTATATATAGAAATGCTGATGACTTTGTGTGGGTTTATTTTATATTTATATTATATTATATAATGTGTTAATTGTTTCAAGTGGGTTTTTTAGATGATTTTCTCAGGTTCTCTACGTATAGCATAATATCATCAGCAAAGAGTAAAACCTTTGCTTCCTTGTTGCCAATTCTGATTCTTTCAATTTCTTTTTCTTCTCTTATCACTAAAGCTAACATTTCTAATACTATATTAAATAGTAATGGTGATAATGGGCATTCCTGATCTTATTGGAAATGCTCCTAGTTTATCCCTAGTACTTATAATATTTGTTGATAGTTTTAGATAGATACTTCTTAGTAATGTAAACTCCATTTATTCCTATACTCTGTAGTGTTTTGAATAGAAATGGATGTATTTTATCAAAGACTTTTTCAGTATCTATTGAGAAAATCATATAATTTCTGTTGTTTTGTTATTGATATGTTCAATTATGTTGAATGTTTTCCTAAGATTGAACCATCTCAGCCTACCTGGTATAAATTATACCTGATTATGATGGATTATCCTAGTTATAACTTTCTATAATCTCTTTGTTAAATTTTGTTCAAGATTTTTGCAACAAGGGTCATTAGTAAGATTGTTCTATAATTGTTTTTATATCTGTTTTGATTCTTCCTGGTTTAAGTGTCAGTGCCATATTGGTGTCACAAAAGAATTTGGTAGAACTGCTCCTTCTATTTTTTAAATTGTTTATGTAGAATTGGAATTAATTGATCCTGAAATGCTTGGTAGAATTCACATGTAAATCCATCTGTGGCTGGAGACATTCTTAGGGAATTTACTGATGGTTTCTTCAATTTCTTTTTCTAAAATGGGGTTAAGTATTTTATTTCCTCTTCTGTTAACCTGGGTAGTTTATATTTTTGTAAATATTCATTCATTGCACTCAGGTTATCAAATTTATTGGCAACCAATTGGAAAAAACAGCTCTGAATTACCTCTTTAATTTCTCCTCATTGTCAGTCAGTTCACCCTTTTCAAGTTTGATACTGGTAATTTGATTTTTTTCTTTTTTAAATCAGATTAACCAAGGATTTATCTATTTTTGTTGGTGTTTATTTTCATAAACCACCTCAGTTTTATTTATTTATTAGCTCAGTGGTTTTCTTGCTTTCAATTTTATTAATCCTTTGATTCAGAATTACTAATTTGATATTTAATTGGGGATCTTTAATCCATTGTTTTCTAGCTTTTTTAGTTACACACCCAATTCATTGATCTCCTCTTTCTCTATTTTATTCATATGAGTATTTAGAGATATGAAATTTCTCCTAAAAACTTTTTTGACTACATACCATTAATTTTGGCATGATATCTCTTTGTTATCATTTTCTTGGATGAAATGATTGGTTGTTTATTACACTTGTTCTTTAAAATTAAGCTATTTAGTTTCCAAATAATTTTTGGTCCAAGGTCATTTATTACATGTAATTTTCAATGCATCATGATCTAAAAAGTATGCATTTCTTATATCTGTCTTTCTGCATTTGATCTTAGGGGTTTTATACCCTAATACATAGTCAATTTTGGTATAGATGCCAATTTTTATCCTTCATTTTCAAAAAAGACCATGACATCAGGGAGGTGATACTATAGCAAACACGTGAACTAGATTTGAGTGAGTGGGTGCTGTCACCAGAGTCACCTGGATCCAGTGGTCAGATACAAATCAGGATGGCTGGAGATACAGGACAAAAAAAGGGTTAATGACTTGCCCAAAGTCACAGTTAGGAAGAATCAAGTATGTGAGGCCAGATTTGAACTCCTGTTGTCCTGACTCTAGGACCAGTACTCTATCCACTGCTTCACCTAGGTGCCATGTACTGTTCCTAGAGGAAAAGGCATATTCTTTTCTGTCTCAATTCAATTTTCTCCAGAAGTCTATCATATCTAAAATTTCTAAGATTTTATTCACCTTCTTAACTTCCTTCTTGTTTATTTTGTGATTAGATTTATCTAGTTCTGAGAGAGGAAGGTTGAGGTCCTCCACTATTATAATTTTGCTGGGACAAAATGTCTATCCACTCTTCTCACTGATGTTGTGTACTTGTGGAGTAGTGTGCCATAAGTTTAAATGGAAATGTTTTGCTGCTAATTTTTCTTGCTGTGTATTTTCAGTAAATAACTTTAAACTAAGCTGCATCCTCTAATTGACTATAGAAAGGTTTGATGAGGGGCAGCTAGAGGGTGCTGTGGATAGAGCAATAGCCCTGGATTCAGGAGGACCTGAGTTCTAATCCAGACTCAGACACCTACTCGCCTAGCTGTGTGACCTTGAGCAAGTCACCTAACCTCATTGCTTTGCCAAAAAAAATGGTGAGGACTCATGAGTTTTATACAGTCTTAGGAGATGCAGATATACAAATTGCCTTGAATCTTTGGTAGCTATCTCTTTGTGAAACTCACCACACAAATGGGGAAGGAGGCAGTATACTGCACAGGAATAAGCAGTAGCCACAGTAACTAACCATGGTAGCTTCAGTAAAAGGTTGCAGGAGTTGAATGGTAAAGCAGAGATGGTCACCTTCGTAGAAAAGTTGAGAAGATGACAACTGCAGAGATAGAATGGCACCTTAAGAGAATGATAGGACCATATCAAAAATACTTAAAGAGGCTTTGTTATCACCAGGACAAAATGGGAGGAACGATTTTTGGTAATGTAATATTCTAATATTTCCCTTCCTGATATTGAGGTATCTAGGAAATGGAAGTATGAATTAGAAAAATTGCTTCGTGAGCTTGAAAACAAAGTAAATGAAGTTCAATGATCTCAAAGAATACTTTATTTAGGTTATGATAAGCCTGAATAAACTATCTCTAATGTGCTGCAAAATAGAATATTTGCTACTGCTATCATCTCTATTTCAATCAGTGCTCTCCTTTGACCTATTGTCAATTTCTATTTGTCAATATAAAATTTGCTACAGCAAGGTATAATACCCATGTGACATTGTTTTTCATTGATTACACCTTAGTTTTACTGGATCTTGATGGAAAATAAATCAAAAGGTATTTGATACATATAGGCAAGTTGCAAAAAGTTGTCAACCCAGGAAAAGTAATGGGAAGGATGTCATCAGAGAAATAACCTTTTGAATGACCAGAAAAGAATGTCGATTGATCGTGTAGTAAGAGTGAAAAACAATCTGATGAACAGTTTATATATTTCATCAATAGCTACACAATTTCAATAAAAATATAGAAAGATTCCAATGGTTGTGTGACCCTTCTTTGGGGCAATTTGCAGAAAGATATGGGTAAAATTTATACAGACTAAATACTGATAGGCAGAGAGTTATAATGCATGAAGGAATGCCCAAGTCAATGAGATCACAAAACCATCAGAGTATCAATTCTTGGTGATATATTGAGAGGTAACATTTTATCAGTGAAATTTCTCCAAATCTCACTGGTGAACTTGTTTCACTGATGCAAATTACTTCTGTAAAAGTTTCTCAAGAGCCTTTCATTTCTTGCTTAATTTGTGGATTCCAGAAAATTCCAAATAACAAAATGGTACTTCCAACCCTAAGGTATTAGTTTTTTCCCTGACATATGTCTACTGGCAATTGTCCTTAAATTAAGGATTCATCTTTTCCCATCTTTTCCTTTTCCATCTTCTGATTCCTGACTAAAGTAGTACAATTCCCAAAGACCAGACAATGAATTTGACATTCAGAGAGAATAGCTCACTTGTCCTTCACATAGCTAGTGATTGAATAGGACATTTGGAAAATATATAGGTTTCTTATTTTCTGTACTGGGGCTAAGAGTCCCCAGATTTGTTGAGGCATTTTTCTGGTAAAATTAAGTTCCTTGGTGTCATCACATATGAAGGAAAGTGGGGAAGATGCAAAAAAATACATTATTTTGTCAAATATACATATCATTTAAAACTTTTTGAAAAGAAGAAACCCAATATTAAAATTGTCTTGCAAAAATAGAGACCTTTATGATTTGTTTGTCATCTTCTTCCTACAAGTTTTAACATAATATGGAGCATATCCCATGACAGCTCATAAAGTGTACCACTTCCACCAAATCACTAGTTTTTATGGAGACAGTAATGAACATAGGATGCCTTAGTAAGAGTTATAAAAATGTAGACACTTCTGACATTAAAAAAACAAGTGGAAGTATTTTGTAAACCAAAAATATTCAAATATTGTAAGAAATGAGAGTGTTTTTGGACCCAAACTACCATATAAAGATCTGCAGACTTACCAACACACTATTTCTTCTGGATTTATTGTGATTCTCCATTTTTAATGCTAGAGTCCTGACTTATTTAAAAATAGTTTGCAGGTGCCTGTGAGTAAATCCCAACTGATTTAAAAAGCAGGAAGGAAGAAAAGAAGAAGAGAGGAAAAAATAAATCCAAACAGGCAAATGCCTAAAGGAAATAAATGAGAACTCCTTAAAATGGAAGCTGTTTGATGGATCTTTTCTCCATGTGCAAATATCCCTCAGCATGCCCTGAGACAGATGAGTTTGAAGCTGGTGGCTTGGGTATACAAGTCAAAATGTGATGTCTTTCTCCCTGCCCACATTTCAGGGATTAAGATGTTTCAGATTCTTCTGAGTTCAATCAGTGCAGAAACCCCTTGGTATCTCAAATATTCCTATGCCATACACTGATATGACTTTAATAACCTTTTTTCATCTTATCTGCAATACTGTACTTATTTACTGTTCTTTGACAAGTACAGAACCTGATTGAAAAGAGCATTTTGGAATATTAAGGATACTGAACAAATGAGCAAATATAAGAAGAAAGTATTAAAGGATTAAGGACAAACACAAAATGGAGAAGAGTACATGACAGGCAAAATTGAAATATCTTTGAAGTGAAATTTTGAAAAATGGTATTTGTGAGGACTTGATTAAATTAATCAAATTTAATTCTATCAGTAATATAAAACAATTTCTGCTGAACTTTAAAGCATGTCCTTATCCTTCTTTGGACTGTCATTTGTTTAGATATACCTCAAAGCCAAGTCACCAGGATATCTTTACAGAACTTGGACCTGCAAGAGCAAAACTACTCACTGCCATTGACAGTGGTACCTCTTTGAGACAGAGTGTGAACTATGTGTTCACAGGGTGGAAAACTGAGCCAAACTGGCCAAACTCCCACCACAGGTCATTCTGAAGTACCAGTTTAGAATTCAGACCCCAGAACTTGAACCTCAAACTATGTGCATAGCCACACATACACACATGCACACACACACACACACACACACACACACACACTTACTTATATAATGAACATACATACATATATTTGTGTAATATATATGTAGATATAAATTTATGTATATATCTTTAACTATGCTCAAAGACCCTCCTTATATATCTTGAACTAAACTCAGTGCTTAATTTCAATTTTGGGGATATCTCCCAGAAAACATAGGTATAATAATTTTTAAAGAGAATAATTATTTCACAAAGCTTCCTTCCCTCTTTCTCAGAAAGAATGCCATTTCCCCCTTTCTGCCCCTATATCTCTTGGCAGAATCATACAGAGATCATTGTGGCTGCTTGAATGAAACTAGTCTGTTCACCCCAAATGCTGTACATCAATAGGGAGCAGCTGACAGTTTCTGTGTTTGAAGCAGTTAAGTGCCCTTGTTTAGCAGCACTTCCAGATTAGTAGGAGAATGGCAGGACTATTTTCAGATGGAATATTACACTATTTTGGACAGCATGAAAAGGAAGTTAAAAGCTCTTGATCATTGCCTGTAGCTAGCAGACAGACAACTTTAGCCCTTTCCTCTCATAAAGTATCAAGAAAACTTACCATGCTCCTTTTTTATCAGAAGGGTTAAATGTAGTGATTATAGCTACTGTTTTTACAGGGGCTTTAGCCTCTCATCCAAAGCCACAGAATTCTCACTCTAAAAGCCCACCATCAACTCTACATGCCAGTCATATCACATTTAGACACAGAGAAATTGAAAGAAATGTGTCTGGTCATGGGACATAGTGTGTCAATGAGTGTATTAATGGGCTTGATCCTACAGGCAAAAGATCAAGGTCTACTTTACGCATGTGAGATAGTACAATGGATGAAGTGTTGGGTCTAGAGGCAGGAAGACATAAGCTCAAATCCAACCTCTGACACTTAATTTTATGAAACTAGTCAAGTCTCTCCACCAGTTATTGTTTTTACAATAATTATTATTATTGTAATTGCCTGGAGAGCTTTCAGTTCCTTCGACAGTTTCTTATAATTTCCTGTTATTCATTGTTGGGGTGAAAGGTAAGGAAAGGAAGAATCTTTTTTCTTTGATGGTTTTTGTTATTGTTGGCAGTGGTGGTGGTAGTGGTAGTGGTGTTGCTGATAAGATGGCTTCTGAAAACACAACCTAACACAAAGTAAACTAAGTGTTATTTTGGCAAGGTGCAATGGAAGGCATCAGAGGTACCAGATTAGATTATCAGTTCTGCCATTTACTATCTGTGTGACTTTGGACAAGTCACCACTTGAATTCCTAGGACCTTTAGGCTTAAAACTACATTGCTTAACAGTAACTAATCTGCATAGGTAAGGAAGTTGATTGAACTAGTGAGATCACAAGTCTGATCCGAAAACAAACAGTTGCCTTGACAAATTCGTATAGAGAAATTGATGCTGAATATTATAGCCCCACCCCTCACCCCCATCACTAACCACCTGTGTGACCTTGAGTAAATCATAACCTTTCTGGGTCTAGGGTTCCTTAATTGTAAAATGAGGGAACTGTAACAGTTCATTTGAGTTCTCCCACAATAAAAATTACATCATTACTTATGATCCAATAGCATTTTATCATATTCATAGAGCAGGAGAAAAATTTATACTTTAATAAACATATTGTTTTAAAAAATCAACTAAACAGCCTTAGAAGATAAGAACTATGATCAGCACAGCGATTAATCACGATTCCAAAGGATTAATGATAAAGAATCCTGCTCATGTATTCCTTACCAAGAGGTGATGGACTCAGTATGAAGAATAAGGTTAAAGAGAAAATAAAAGAAGTTGGATTATATTACCTCTGTGGTCCTTTCTAGTTTTAATCTATAATCCTATGAACCTCATCTATATATAAGTTCTGCTTATGAAATACTAAAATAACATTCATGATTAACAAAGTACTCCAAGATTTACAAAGTACTTTACATATATTCACTTATTCAGTTCTCACAATAACCCTGTGAGGTAGCTACCCTGATTATTCTAACTTTGCCAAGGAAAAAAATTGATGTTAGTATCAATGAAGTGACTTGCCTAGAGTCACAGCTAGTAGGAAGTGACTGAGTCAGGATTAGAAGGCTTGAATCTAAGACCAGCCCTTGATTTACCATGCCACCTCTCTGTCTTTGAAATAAAGTAGAAATGATCTTATTGTCTGATCTTACTATCTCTTATACTTTATGTTGCTTCGTTAAGGATATGATTTCTCTCTCATCACATTTACTTTGGATCAATGTATACCATGGAAACAATGTAAAGACTGGCAAATTGCCTTCTGTGGGGGGAAGGAAGTAAGATTAGGGGGAAAATTGTAAAACTCAAAATAAATAAAATCTTTAAAAAAAGAAATAAAGTAGAAATGACACTCAGAAAACAAACAAAAAGACAAAGACAGAAAAAAGTTCTGCACCAGAACTCTGTGTACATATACACAAAGGAGGTCCATATGGGCAATAATACAAATTTAAGGACATTTTGGAATTCATTTTTGATGTACCCAAGGGAGGGGAAGATAGAGGTACCATGTAAGCCCCTCGGATCAGTGGCAAATTCATTGCTCAATTTGTATCCCCAAAGGCCAGACACAATGTCTTGAACATGATAGACTTGTGATATCTGTTTGAAACAGATTAATTTCATAAGATAATCATAGAAATTTAAAATTTTAAAGGTAGAAGATTCATGAACTTTGGAATGTTTGTGTTGAAAGAGACGTTAGCTAGAGTTCACATATAATCCAACCTCCTCCTTTTTAAGATGAGGGAATTTCAGCCAAAAAGGTTAAATGAGTGGTCTCAAAACTACTTAGTGACAAGGACAAGAAATAGAACCCAAGGTAAATGTCTCTGCTGAAGTATTCCTCTTCTCAGGCAATCACCAAAGGGAATCTGCTTTGGACTGAAGTCATGTTCTGCTTTGAAAGCCATTTCATTATATTCACTAAACTGTGGCAAAATCAGAGGCAGCTGGTTTTAACAGACAGTAGGGGAGGTTACCTACCGTTGAGTCAACATTTAGTCCAAAAATTTTCCATCTCTTTAGAAGACTATGTAATTCAAAACAGTGTGATTCCTAACAGTAATGCCAGAGTTGTCTTTTCAGTTTGCTGAATTCTACTCGGCATGGCTCTTGGTTGTCACTTTGCAAGGATACAGCATAGGGTATGGAAAGAGCACCAAAATAAGAATTGAGAAACTGAGTTCTAGACCCAGCTCTGGCATTGCATGTCTTTGGGCAAGCAATTTCAGCTCCCAGCACCTCAATTTTCTCATCAGTAAAATGATGATGCGGAACTAGGTCATTCCTAAGATCCTTTGTCTAGAATTCTATAATCCTGCTCTAAATTGAATGTGTCAAAGTAATCCCTAAGGAAAGACTGTTGCATTTGGAATCAAAAGACCTAGGTTTGAATTCTGATTCTGCTAATTAATAGCTATATGATTACAAGCAAGTAAAATCACTGCTCTTTTTTTTCTGTTCCACCAATAAAATGAAAATAATATTTGTAGAAGAAGCAATCTGGTATGGATAGAGACCTGACTTAATTCTAGAAGATCTGGATTCAGATGCTGCCTCTGATAACACAGTGACCCTGGATAAGTCATCTGTTCTCTCATTGGCCCCATGCAACTTTCTAAGACTTCAAGTTTCTAAAAAAGTTGTTGATCTGTACACAGAGAAGGAACTTCTACCCAGGAAGTTCCCTCTACCAATAAAATCACAGGTCAGTATTACGATCAATTACTTGTATTGCTGGTCTAATAGTGTCAAAAGAGCAATTAATTGATAACTGGAGGGTCTGGATTCGAATCCCAGCTCTGTTGTTTGTTTGGTTTTTTGCCTAAATGACTTTGGACAAATCACCTCCCCTCTTTTGGCATCAGTTTTATCATCTGTAAAATGGACTGATTGAATCAGTTGCCCTCTAAGGTCCCTTCTAGCCATAAGTCTGGGAAATTATGTCTATCTTTCTTGACTGTTTTGAACACAGATAAAATAGTGTTTGTGGAAGTGTTTTGTAAACAATTAAGTACTATAGGGGATTTGGAGGTAAACATTTGTTCCAAAATTAAAGAACCTAGAAACAATCCCATTTCTGACATTTGCCATATTTCCCTATGTATAAGATCCTCCCATGGATAAGACGCACCTTAATTTTGGGTCCCTAAATTTGAAAAAAAAAATAAATGTATTACATAAAGTTATTGAACTTGTTTTAGTCATCATAAAATTCATACCATCAAAACTCCCATCCATGAGTTCATTCTGATCTGTGTTTGATGACAAATCACTGACTTAGGAGAGGCTCTGACCAATCTCCTGCCCATGCTCTGGTCTAAGGTTGACCACAAGCATTACCTATGGACACATGCTTAGTCCATTCCATTTCATGTACCTGAAGCACCATTTGTGTCCTTTGAAATCAGTCACTTCTTTTTCATCAGCAATTCTTCTGGCCTCCTGCTAAACCATTTTTGTGGACACAGGAATTCCAATGGCCCTTTGCTCTTCAGTCTATCTCTTCAATTCTCTCTCTAACTCAGGTCATTTGGTTGACTTGCCTCTCATGGCCTTCTTCTGCCGTGGCATTGTCAGGAAGGTTTCTTCTTCCGGCAGCCAATCTTGGATTGGTTTCTCAGTTGGAGGAGAATCAAACCAACATTCAGCAGCAAAATTTCCATTCACTTTTGCAAACTGGATCACTCTAAACTAAAATTCAACATTGTATGAAAATTTTTTATGAATCATTGCTGGGCAGAAGGTGGCAAAAAATAATCTAATATACTGGTAACAAATGTGAAAAAATGAGTGCAAAGACAACAAAAGCAAAAAAGTGGGAAATTCAAGTTTAAAAAAATCTATAATCACATTATAAGCTGTTCCCAGTTTTTAGACCCCAAATTTTTCAAAAACAGATTCATCTGGGAGTGACTAGGTGGTGCAGTGGATAGAGCACTGGCCCTGGAGTCAGGAGTACCTGAATTCAAATCTAGCCTCAGACACTTAATAATTACCTAGCTGGGTGGCCTTGGGCAAGCCACTTAACCCCATTGCCTTATTAAAAAAGGATGCATCTTATACATGGGGAAATACAGTACTTACAACCTGTGTGACTAGGTGAGTGACTTAACCTATCTGGGCTTCAGTTTCCTCACCTATGAAATTAAAGAGTTGAACTATATGACCTGATTCCCTTTTTGCCATAGACCTGTTTTTATATGAATATAGTCAACTACTTTAATTTTGTTTAGAATCTTTCAATAACTCTCCACTTTGGGATTGGTAGAAGTATATGTCCCTCCCTACAACTGCCTCCCAAAACACATATGTGACCTCAGTCCAGGTCAGAATAATCCCTAAAGAAATACTAGGAAGTTCCTTCCCACTCTTTCTAACTCTCTCCTCCCATGAATTCTGGGTAGTTCAGCATTCTTTTATTCCAAGAATACAATCCTCTATCTGATCCAGCAAGGCAGACATAGAAACAGTTGACACAGATATGGTTCATTTGAGAAAATTACACTTGGGCTTTTGCCATTAGATGTTTTAATAGCTAAGATCTGCTGAGATGCTGATACGTGCCCAACAAATGAGTTCTTGTAGAAGAGGGGCAGAATTGTGAATTTTAGCACTAGAAGGGACATTAGAGATTGAACTATGATGAACTCTTTGGGGTGATAGGCTTGGAATCGTTTGTTTATTTGGATAAATTAAAAATCAATTAGGATGCTAAAATAATATCAGTTATTAGAGTAAAAGGCAAGCTCCTGATTCTATTCTCATGGAGGATGATGGTGCACCAATGGGATTCTGGAATAGGTTCAGTTTGAATTAGATCACTTCTCAGGTCCCTTCCAACTCTGAGAGTCTGACATATTCTTCCTATACCAAAAAGAAATTATCACAATTATAAAAAATAAAGGTCCCCCTCCATGATTAGTAAGCTGAATTGGTCCTCAGATCTCAGTTCTTTGTTTGCTTGTTTCATCCAAGAGTCATCCAGAAAACCTTGTCTAATGGGTGCCACATTTTGTTGTTGTTGCTTTCTTGCTACTTCCTGTAGCTCCCCTCTCTTCCTTTGTAAGAAGGCATTCTTTTTAATTCTGCTCCTAGTATGTTCCTCTCTAAGACTGCTTCATCCTGGCTACTGTCTCTTGTAAGTCTAGTGTTTGTTTGTTCATTCCTCTCTGGCGGATTTTAAAATCCAAATCGCGGCAATAATTCATTTTTTATTGTTCTTTTGCTTAGCAGCAACACATGTACAGTAGCAGTGTTCACTCTTCAGGGGGATAATGGCATTTTTGGAGATTTTACTGTAGTCATTACTCTTGCTTCTTTATTAAGAGACTTGACTTTAATCTTCTGCTTTAGCTATATGGTTTATCTTATGAATATTAATATACAACCCAAAGGGATCTATCCTCTGAATATGAATTAGAGAGGGCTTTTTATATTGGAAAAAATAGAAAGCCATTTTCTGGTGTGTGCATCTTTCCGGGGTGCCCTACCTCTAATTTAATCAGCATGTAGTCATCATGTATGCCACCAACGCTCCAGGCCACCAAGTAATTGAAATGATTCAAGCTTGTTTAATAAAGTAATTTCAATTATAGGAGGAGTTGAGTCAGAAAATGTCAACTGTACAAACTTTATATTGCCTGAAATAAGCAATAGGGCACCAAAAGCCCCAAAAGAAAGTGCCATTAGGGGAAAGTTTAACTCTTTCTTACTCTGAAATGGGTATTGTTCACAAGAGACTGGCCTCCATTGGGGGGAAGTATTGGTCAAAGAGTCCAAGTTTGATCACTCATAGAAAGACACAATAAAAAAGCACATTTATAATTCAGGGCCTTATACTTTATAGACTAGAAGACTTGCCTTGGCCATCTCCTAGATCTAAGATTAGATCTGCCTTAAACAAAGTAGATGATAGTCACCAATCTTTTCTTTAAAAATCTCTAGAAAAAGGGAATCCTCAGAGTTTGAGTCATATAGTCATGAATATATACTCAAGTTTTACATTTTAACAAGTTAAGAATTACTTTACCCATCACCATCAATCCTAAAATGTTCCATAAATCTGTTTGTCCTTTTAAAAACACAAAATACTCAAATTTTCATTGTTTCTCCTTCTGTTGAATGTGTTGTTATCCTTTTAGCCTATTCCTTTCCTGACTTAGAAATGTGTAAATGCATACATTTTAATTATCTTAGTCTTTTTCCACATCACAACATATTGTTCTTTTTCTTTCTCCTCTCATTAAGTCCATGAACTCTCTTACTCTAAAGCCATAGTTTGCCTTCTCTTTGTTTCCCATAAGCTTAGCTAAGTGCCTTCAAAAAGACTGTATAATCTTTTTCAGGATCTCAAACCCCTTGTAATGAGAAAGGTCTTCCTAAATCCCTCCCAGAATAATTCAGTTTTCTTTCTTTTCCTATTGCCAGAGGACAGAAGAAGCAGCTGCTTTCTACTTTTTGATATAGGAATAAAACTTCCTTTGACGACATTTCAGCAGAAACTTAATTTTGTGAATACAGTCAACAAATTGGATATCTAATGCCATTTGATTCAGCAAATGATTATGAAATATCTACTGGGGAGATCATTATGCCAAGTACTAGGTAAAATAGAAATTCTAGATTAGTTACTATCCCTGTCTTCAAGGAGTTTACAATCTGGTAAGCAAATAAGACAAACATAA
The DNA here is from genome assembly GCF_037893015.1 of Macrotis lagotis. Lineage (NCBI taxonomy): Eukaryota > Metazoa > Chordata > Mammalia > Peramelemorphia > Peramelidae > Macrotis > Macrotis lagotis. The sequence goes on from NC_133660.1 coordinate 160,302,809, forward strand.
GCAATTCCTCATATTCACATAGTATGCCCAGAAGAAGCCTAGTCAAAATCATTTCCATACTGAAAAGGTTAAAGAATGTTGTCTTTTTCTCATATTGAAAATGCTTCAGTAAGTGTTGCATTCCTGTTATCCCCATATTTACAATGATTAATTTGATCATAAGCAGTTATATGATTTTATCTGCTTTCAAACATGAGCAAACAACAGAGAAAAAGAGAGTTAGAACTTAGGCAGCCAGAGTGAAGATGACTGGCTATCTAAAGACTCCAGTTTCAAGAAAGGTCTACAAAAATGGAAGGTCACAGGCCTGGATCATAGACTTTCCTCTAGGAAATCATGTGTATCAGGGGACTGTGAAAGCCAGGTGAGGTATATCCAAGTGACCTAAACCAAGTTAGAGGCCGTATAAATATAAAGAAGCAGTAATAGTAATGTGGCAGAGAAAATTCCAGGATCCAACCTCCCTGAGAGAAATAAAGAAGTTTCTTGATCAATCAAAGGAGATCAGGGACCAGGTAAGAACCAGACAAGATACAGTAGAGGACAAAACCATAATGTGGAGAAACAAATCCAGACCTTGCCTTCAAAAAGGATGACTCTGTAGTAATTCCAGTACTTTTCTCTTTTTTTTCCAATAAAAGTGTGTTTTTTCCCCTTTCTGAAGAATTTTCAGCTCTAAGATGGTATTCTAAATCTGGAAGGTTACAGTTATATGAGGAGATGAAGGGCAACTGTAGGTGGAAAGAAAGTTATCTTAACTGTTTATATGAGCTTGGATATGAGCCCTTTATGTTTTATTTTTGTGTGAAATATAGATGGATATATATATATATATATATATATATATATATATATATATATATCTGATTTCTATTAACCTGAGCTTTTGCATAAGACATGAGGTCTCTTTATCTTTTCTGTTGAGAACTATATATTAATCAAATTCTGATGATCCTGAGAGAGTAGATGGGAAGACATTGGTAAAATTATGAACTTCTCAAGAGAAATTCTAGGTGGGAATACAAACCAAAAAGAGTGATTCATTAAAATAAATAAATAAATGAATGAATGAATGAATGAATGAATGGAATTAAAAAATTGCACCCAATCCATGTTAACTAGAATCTTCTGTTTAAGGTCAAGTTTACAAATAATACACAATACTAAGTGGATTAAGATCCCTTAGGGTTGTAAAATAAATATTATAGGTTATCTGAAGGGGAAGGTCATTACCAACAGGAAGGATCAGAAAAAGCTGCTCTAGGGAGAAGGTATCATTTTAATTGGACCTTTTAGGATGGGTAAAAATTCAACAAGCCAAAAAGAGAAGAGAAATAGCAGAAAGCAGGAAGAATGTGAGTAAAAATCACAGACTTTGTTTTGGGTTGCAAAGAGTAGTAAAAAATGTGTTTGTAGAAGGAGAGGAAGGAAAAGGGAAGGGAATAAGCTCTTATATGCTAAGTGCTAAGCACTTTATAAATCTTCTCTCATTTGAGTAATATGAAATAAGGTTAAAAAGGGTAACAGTAAATTATGGAGGACTCAAATTCCAGGAAGAAAAGCTTAAATTTTCTTGTTATGGAATAGAGAAGTATTGAACATTTCCAAGCAAAGGACTGACATATGATTTTACATTTCTTTACATAGGATAAATTACTTTGGGAGTGAAATGAAGGACAAATAGAAAATGAGAGCATAAAAATAGAAAGAACTATTAGAAGGCTGTTTCAGTAATAAAAGTAGATGATAACAAAGGTCAGTTCTAGATTAGTGATCATGAAGGAAGGAAACAGGTAACAAATGTGAGAAATGTCATGGAAGTGAAATCAATAGGACTGGGTAATTACTGGACATGAGAAGTGAGAAAGAGAGAGAGGGTCAAAAGATAAATTACCAAAATGACACCCCTAGCCAAAATACAAAAAATAAAGACAAAAGAGGTGTAGGGTGAACCATCAACAGATGATTTCCAAATCTATCCTTATGCTTTCTATCTCCAATTGCCTGGCGCTTATCTCCAACAAGACAGTCCACCTCAAGAAGTCCATAAGTTCAACTAGTCCAAATCTCAGTTTATTATTTTTCTCCCTACACCTCTCACTATCAGCTGTTGAAGCCAGGGAAGTGAACAAGACTGGCCAAGCTGAGAGAGAAAGAATAGAGTAGCCAAGGTCAGATTCTATGAGACCACTAACTAGAAAGGGTTAAGATGAGAACATAGAGTGAAGGAATGAGAGAGGAAAAAGTAAAGAGATAGAGTTATGTGGCTTTGAAGGCACAGGAGAAAACATCATAAGAGTCACTAATGTCAAATGCAATCAATCAACATAAGGAATTCAAAAACAACTTTGTATCTCATGACTGTTTTTGATTGCTTTTTTTAAAAAAAATGTTTTATTCTCAATTCACAGAACAAAACAAGCTTTTCATAAAACATCAATGCTGATTATTGAGAAAATAGTTTCTATATGTCAAAGCCTCCACAAGTTGCAGAACAACTGGCTTAGTTCACCTCATGAACATTGCCATAAGGTAAGAGACATTAGAGAGACTATCTCTGCTACTAACAAGTAGCTGAGGCAAAAATTTTTGGAGCAAATCAAAACACAGTAATTATACTCTGAAAAAAAACAGTTGACACCTTTTTTCATTTCAGGTATTTACTAACTTTTCTGGAAGTATCTAAAAACGCATCCCTTTGTATGTAGAGAAATGAATAGAGGGCTGAAATTGGAATCAGGAAGACTTGGGTTCAAATATACATCAAACTTGCTAGCTTCATTTGCTAGCTTTGTGACCATAAGCAAGTTGGTTATGTGACTCAGTTTGTTTGTTTGTTTGTTTAGATTTTTCAAGGCAATGGGGTTAAGTGGCTTGCCCAAGTCCACACAGCTAGGTAATTATTAAGTGTCTGAGGTCGGATTTGAACCCAGGTACTCCTGACTCCAAGGTCGGTGCTCCATCCACTGTGCCACCTAGCCACCCCTGTAACTCAGCTTTTTAATAAGCAAGATTAGACCTTTAAGGCCCCTTCCATTCCTCAGTCTATGAATTCATGATCCTAGGATTCTACCTAGGGAGTGCCATTAAATATATGGTGTTATGTCATAGCCAGGAAACATTCAAACTCCATGGAGTCAAGGAGACATTGAAATAAAAAAAAGGAATTAACTACATAGTATATTTTAATATGTTTGTGTTTTCAAATTATTATGTAAGATCAAATCATTGATTATCTAATTTACTTTCCATAAAGGTTGAGAAAATTAAATGAAAATAGAGTGCCCAGTAATGAAGACAACTTCCTTCTTGATATATAAATATATATATACATACATACATACATACATACATACATATATGGATTTTATTATAATTTTTGTGCTTAAAAACATCAATATTATAATTGAGATAAGAGGGGATATTTGAATTAATATGGAAATACATGCTTTACATTCAACCCTTTTTCCAAAAAGCAATCTAATTCATCAAGTGAAGTGATAAAATTTAAAAAAGATTACATACACACTAAATTTCCTGGTAAGGTCCTTTAAAAAGATTTCATTGCTGGTGTAGTGGATAAAGCACCGGCCTTAGAGTCAGGAGTACCTGGGTTCAAATCCGGTCTCAGACACTTAATAATTACCTAGCTGTGTGGCCTTGGTCAAGCCACTTAACCCCATTTGCCTTGCAAAAACCTAAAAAAAAAAATTCATTGCTTAAGGTGTGAAGTCAGTGACACTATCAGTGAAGAAATATTTCCTTAAAAAAATCTTTGTCTTACAGGGACAATTTTAGGGTATCTGGAATGGAGAATATCATCTGTATGCAGAGAAAGAACTGTGGAGTTTAAACAAAGACCAAAGATTATTACCTTCAAATTTAAAAAAAAAAAAAGTTGTCTTACACACTACATAATTTTGCTATCTCTAATATTTTGTTTCTTCCTCAAGGATGTTTTTTTCTCTCAAGATATTCAATTTTGATCAATGCATAGCATGGAAACAATGTAAAAATTATCAGATTGTCTTCTGTGGGGGGGGGGGGGAGGGAGAGTAGAGGGAAAAATTGTAAAATTCAAAAGCTTACCAAAATGGATAGGTTAGAAACTACTATTGTATATGATTGGAAAACATAAAATATTTATATAATAAAAAAAATCTCTGATTTCCTCAATGTCTTCCCATTTATAACTCAGAAAAATTATAAATACTCTGAATATGGCATAAATCCTTCTATTTTAAAGAGGGCAACACAAAGCAGCCCCAAGAAAGTAAATGAGACATCCAAACCTAGATAATGACAGCATAAAGTAGAACCAGATCTTCTAAAGACTAATTTGTCATATTAGCCAGAAAGTAATAACACCGATATAGTAAGAAATGTGCACTTTATAAGTTTCTACATATATATATATATATATATATATATATATATATATATATATCTTGTCTTCTTAGTCCTCTAAGGAAAGATAAGGAATTAAACTCTCTTATTTAAAGTGAAATACTTAAAATAGCTGCATTTTTGTTAGGTACTCTAAATTTGACACCACTTTAAAAGAAACTCCAATTCTACCATATTCAAGAAGTATTTCTGATGAGCAAAGTTAACTGTGACTGTTCTTTAGTGAATAACAGTGCCTAAATCTTTTCTTTTTATAATGTTCAGAGATATGAGTACAGTTCTTTAACTTGACATGAAAGTCTTCTAAAGTTAGTAAGTGATTTTACAAAAGAAATGCACAGAAATTGCAGAAAAAATTATAGAACTCGATTAAACAAACTGTGTACAAAGAGCAATTTCAATGTAATTTTTTTAAGAGCAGAAATTCAGAGCAAAGGATAACTACTTCATTTCTGACATTCTCATCACAGTTCTGTGAAATGAGGAGAAGCAAGAACCATGCATCATTCTCACTGTATATAAAAAAAGAAAGAGGAAAAGAGAATTCTGAGGGGGCCAGAAACACACAGTGAAGAAATGTTACATTTCTCCTTAATTTGAATAACCATTGAGACCAAAACTTGACTCCTTTCTCTTTCCTTTTTTGAGGCAATCAGGGTTAAGTGATTTGAGCAGAGTCACACAGTTGGGTGAGCATCTAAGGTTGAATTTGAACTTGGGTCCATCCTGACTCCAGGGTCACCTAGTTGCCCCTTGTCTCTTTTCACAAACATCTCTCTCTTTTCTCTCCCTATCACCATACTAAGCCATGAGGGTTATTATACATCACCCATATCACAGAATTTCAGAGTTGGAGAGAAGCCAGCAGCAGCAGCTGTCTGACCTAATCTGTGCTTGATAAAGGATCCTGACTCCAACACACACAATCAGTGATCTACCCTTTGTTTGAAGACCATCAATGAGAAGGAATATGAAGTGACCCATTCCATTTTGATTCATTCTAAGTTTCAGAAAGATTTCTATAAAATAAAATAAAGTCTCAATTTTCCTCTGAATAACTTCCATTTTTATTCCAATTTTGATTCTCTAGGATCATATGGAAGAATATAAATACCTCTTCCTCAGAGGGAATACTCAGAGATAGCAATCATGGCACCCCAAGACTTGTCTTCATTTCTCATTATACAATCCAACTTCTTTTAATTGACCTTCATGTAGTTAAAAAAAAAAATCTAAGTCTTTTCATCATTCTGGAATGCCCTTTTTCTGGGTTGCTACATTTTGTCAATGTCTTACCCCTATGTCAAATTAATATGTTGTTATTTTTTATGGAATTTTCTACACATAAAACTTACCAAATCAAGGTTGTCTATAACCCAGACAAATCTTACATCTAGGTGACCCCCATTCCCAAAGATTTCACTGCTAGACTTTATGTACATGAATGAGAAGACTAGAAAAGGGTCAAATTAGAGAAAGCTTGCATTTTCAGCATCTTTGACAATTTGAAACTTTTATTTATAATATAGTTTATATGGGGAGTGGCAAGAAGAGGAGACATTTGATAAGGGAAAGAAAGGTCTAACATCTTAGGAAGTCAGTGTTTATCTCAAAAGTCACAATTACTGAGGATAAAGAATTTTCCACCTAAGCTTCAGATACCGGAATCTCTTACTTGAAATTTTGTTTTAAATCACTATAATCAATCACCTTCTAAAAGCTCCTACATGTCAGTTTTTCTTAATAACAAGAAGATTGACCCCAACAGGCCTATTTGATCTCCTATTCTGAGTAATCAGAGCTGCACAAAGTATAGCTGCTCAGAGAGACCTTTTAGAAGGTAATTCTCCTCTTCAACTGAAGTGGAAAGAGAAACTGATTTTGAAAAATCTGCTTAAGTATTGACTAATTGCCTCCCTGACTGTGGTTGACTCAGATGGCTAACCCACTGGCCTTAAAAAGCTAAAGTCACTATTTCACTCTTTCTTGCATTTTTATGGCACATCTCTCTTGATTCTCCTCCTCTTTGGCTTACTATTCCTGTTCATTCTCCTTTACTGGCTCATCATTCAAATTTATCTCCATAACTGTGGATGTTAATTCAATATAACTCTTCCCCCCACCCCCTTCTCCTTCCTCCTCCTTTCTTCCTCACCTTTTACCCTCTACTCCCTTCCTCCTCTCCCTCCCCTCCCTTCATCTCTCCCTTCTCCCCTCCTCAGGTTAAGGGTAACCAACAGGCCTCAATTAGAAGATTTCTACCTCAAGGATGTGAAGATATCTCCTGGCAGAATGGGTAGATGAAAACCATTTGTTCCAACAGCAATGAAAGTAGTAGAAGCACTGTCAAGTTCTTAGAGCTTGGTCAGTCATAGAAAATGCCAAAGTCATGAACTGTATCCTGGACTATTGTCAGTCATCTTGACTTTTTTCTTGCCACTGGACTTTGATGACACTGGAAGAGAAAGATTTTGTGTAACTGTACATCCCTTAAAGCTGATTCACACAAGAGTGGAGGCTCCATGATGTCACTGATCCTCTTTGAAAAATGAAGGACCACTACATTTCACTGAAAGGTCCAATTTTGGCAAATTTTGTATCAAGTCCCTGTAGGAGATAAATTCACCATAGTGTGAATCTTTATAGAATAAAAATGAGAAAAAATCCAAAGAAACATATCACCTATAGCAAGCAGAATTACAAATGCTATGTTTGATGTTTCTGATATGAAATTGGAGAGAAACAAAACTGTATACCTATTCAAGAACCAAAAGACTAAAGAACTCAGATCCAGTCCTAATACTGTCTTGGTCAAGAAAACATTAACTGTGTCTCCCATCAAGTTACAGATAAGTCCATAAAATGATCCATCAGTTTTATATTATAGAATTAGATAGTTCTAAAGAGAGACCTATCTTCCAAGAACCAGTCTAGCTAAGTTAAAAAAAAATCCTTGCCACTAGGATAGTCATTAAATGATGAACTCTTTAGTCAATGCACTCATAAAACAGATAAATTAAAATTAGTTTTCCATCCTGTATAACCCCCTTCTCCTCAGGCAATGAGAGGAACAGAATAGCAGAAATGGAAGAGGTTGATAATAATCATATTTTTTATATTAACTATAAACTGGTAAATTATAGATACTCTAAATATGAGCTATTAGTCCAATGAGATAAAGTTCTTAGCAAATTTCCTGGGACATAGTAAGTACTTAATAATTGCTTGTTTACATCCTTTCTTCCAGTGATCAAGAAATTTATATTTTATTGAGAGAATTTAATTACTTCAATTTTTATATCCTTATAGTAATTAAAAACAGAAGACAAAAGAAAGTCATGGCACTAAATGGAAGGATGACAGTTTTGGGAAAGGTAAATAAAGGAGTTGGAGGAATTTATATTAATCATGCATATAAACACAACTAGAAACATAATTTCACAGAGAATATTATTTTTCAACATGGGGTTCACGATGAACATAAAGACTACCATGAAAATAATTATACCTTAAGAGACAATATTTGTTGCAGAGGATAGGAAGTGAAAGAAATTATAAAAACTTCCTAAAATCTTTTAAATAAAGTCAACATATACTTTATCACTTGTAGCTTCAATGCAAAAGTCAAATAGGCAGATGATTAAAAAAACAGTGTAAAGAGTAGAGAGGTGGACCTAGCATCAGGAAGACCTTGTTTCAGATCTCATCTTCTCTGTGTGGCCAAAGAGAAGACACAATCTCCCTGTGCCTCCATTATAAAATAATTGAGGGTTGATAGAATGATCTATAAGGTCCTTTCCAATTATAAAAATATGATCCCATGAAACCAACTAGATGGTATAAATGGACAAGACATCAGACTGGAGTCAGGAAGACTTAAGTTAAAATTCAGCCTTAGATATTTACTAACTAAACAAACAGGGACTTCAGTTTCCTCAACTATAAAATTAAGATAATTATCCTTAATTAAGATAATTTATAAAATCCTAAGTTGTTACGAGGATAAAATGAGGTAACATTTGTGAAGCACTTTGTAAAATTTAAATCACCATATAAATGCTAGTATAATTTTCATTACTATTATTATTATTATAATTTATGTAGTCCTATGTTGGGTAATATGGCTTAGAATATAGAAATAAAAGAAATCAAATGTGTATAGATTACAGAGGAACCTCTTACTTACCTATCTGAAAGTCTGGAGATGCTGGACCTGGCAAGGACTGAATAATAAAACAAAAAAATAAAGTTGATCACACCTTAACAGAATGGAAATAACTTAAAACCAATGTCGGGATCATTTCTGAATCATCAGTATGTAGTAAGATTATCTAATTATTAAAGTAAAAATCAAATTTGACCCAAATGAAAAATAACGAATAAAAATCATGGGGGCAGCTAAGTTACCCAGTGGATAAAGCACCAGCCCTGGAGTCAGGAGGACCTGAGTACAAATCTGAGCTCAGACACACTAGCTGTATGATCTTGGGCAAGTGATTGAGGAGGCTAAAAGGACCCAAAAACTGCTTCAACTAGCAAATATTTGATCTCTTTGACAAGCAGAGAGGTTGTGGTAACCAAATACAATATGATTTTAATACATAAACTCAATAAAAATCATACAAAGAATGGTAAAAAATGGTTTCATCTCACAAAAGTAGCAAGAAGTTGTTAAAAGAAGAAAGTTTGGGATGAGGTTCAATTAAACCATATGATACAAAGGATATTTAAAGATGACCCAAGAAGGAATACAACAAACAGATCAAAAATAAAATAGTATTTCTATAATAAAACTATTTTCATCTTGAATAAGCAAGCTATGCTGGAAAGAATATTGGCTTAGTTGTCATTGAGAAGGGTTTCAAAATCTATTTCTGTTCTCTTCTACATAGATTATACATATATATGTATATGTATATGTATGTATGTATATAAAACCTTGAACAAATCATTTAAGTTCTCTGAGATCAGTTTCCTATCATGTCAAATAATGAAGTTGGGCTAGATGACAACTGGTGTCCCCTCTGTCTTCAAACATATAATCCTAAAACAGTAAAATTGTCATATTTTCATGATAAAATCTCAGTCCCCCATGTATCATATAAAGAAATAGAACTAGAATAGATGAAGATGGGTAGAACATCTAGGACATTTGTATTCACAGTGGAGATTCATGTTGGAAATGAGAATGCTGAGGACATTAAGAAATTGTGATTCAAGTTACCTAAAAAAGGAAAAGCTATTGAACAATTGATGAAGAGAATCACAATTTTTAGCATTATTACTAAAAAAAAAAGATATAAGTTAATAACAACCCCTATGTCTACTTTTTATACATAGAAAATATTGAGAATAACTTACACATTTATCAAGATATCTTTAATGAAGATATGAGAATGTAACAGGCATGCTTACACAAACAATATTCTATAGCAAGCTACATTCTTACAGTCAAGATCCTACTATGATTTTTGCTTGGTGACTTCTGAAAAGAATTTGATTTGGCCTGGTGAAAAAGAAATAAAGATTCTTCTCCAAGAAGGTGTCTTCTATGCATTTATTAAGAGCATACAAGTTCCCTTGATGGATTCACCAACAAAGATGGTCCTCAGATTATGAGTATTAAATAAAGTATGCATCAGAGAGACCTACAATCACTAAAGGAGCTTACCAGTGTCATGGAGGATGCCCAATGTAAAGTTCAAGGGAATGAGAGATTTCCTATAAATCGTGACCATCTCCAGTTGATGTCCTGGTTTCTAGTGACATTGAATGTTGATTGTATCAAGCCCTAGGACATGATAGGCTCTCCTAAAATAGATTCAGAAACTCAAAAGCCTGTTGTCCAGTCAGTTCGTTCATGTCTGATTCTCCATGACTCTATTTGAGGTTTTGGGTTTTTTTGGCAAATACATTGGAGCCATTTTCTTTTCTAGATCATTTTTATAGATGAGAAAACTGAGACAAAGAGGGTTAAGTGACTTGCTTTGGGTTACTCAATTAGTAAATGTTTAAGCTGGGATTTGAACTCAGGTCTTCCTGATGCAGGCCCAGCACTCTAGCCATTGCACTGCCCCAAAAAGACTACATAGGGCAAGCCAAATGGATGAAAACCATTTTACCACCTGCTCCCTTCAAGCAATCTTATTATTTCTCATCTTTTTCTTATCAAACTTCAAATTAGCACATCTCAATTCAATACCTCTATTTCTATCCATTTATACAATTCTTTAATAATAGCTTGCATTTAAATAGTTATTTAAGATTTACAAAGCACTTCATTCAGTCATTTCAGGCATGTCCAACTCTTTGTGACCCTATTTGGCTTTTTTTGGCAAAGAATGCTATTATCCCATTTTACAAATGAGAAGACTACAGCTCTTCTTTGACTTAATAAGTTTCAATAACTATTGTGTGAGGCAGAATTCAAACCCCAAATTTCCTAACACTGTTTCATTTCTATTTCATAATGCCATGATTCATATTCCCTTGCTATATAGATATGAACCTCAAGGCGTTGTTAGTATCATCTAGTGGAACTACCTTCTCTCTTGGCTGCTTACCAGAGTCACCAATGTAGAATCCTCCATTAAAGGAGTCAGGTAAGGACAATCTGAAGAAACACAAGAAAAAATGACAATAGCTACTAAATAGTATATAACCTACAATTTTCAGTCTCAGGGGCCATGAATATATTCTTCAGCTGCAGTGCCTGGTTTTACTTCAAAGTCAAAACTTCTCCTTAGACTCTCCATTTGAGGGGAATTTGAGGTAACACCAATCGACACCCATTTGTTAGAATTACAATTACCTAGTCTGTGTAAATGTTGCTAAAGGCATTTTCTAGCATTTGTCATTCTAAGAAAATGAACCCTTTTTTCCCAAATTGTTCTCTTCTCCACAAGCTACTCCAAATTCCACTAATTTCCTCTTTCCATTCATCTTCAAGAAACTCTATATCCAAGATGAATGAGACTTAGTATGGCATGCTTTCAGCCATACAACAATGAATAAGACTATTTTAAGAAATTTATTCATCACCTCTCAATAAGCATTATGATAATACTACTTAGGAGTTCTATAGTGACTTTCCAAAATGAATCTCAAAGTTCTCTACAAACCCTAATTAGAAAACTCATAACTCCATTGCAAAATAGCTTTTCCATGTGAAGCCAAAACTCAGTGTCAATAAGTGACTTTTGTCATGAAACAGAATCACTGACCAATTAGATATGGTCAAAAGAAGAAAAGAGATGATAAGATTTTTCCTCGGGGGGGGGAATTGAAAGCTACCAATCTTTCCTTCCTTTTCCCCCCCCTTTTCTTAAATCAAATCTGACTTGGAAATATCTGGCAGCTTCACTTGATTATCAGTATTGTTCATGCCTTCTTCCCATGGTAGGCAGGACTTGTCTGGAGGAAGGTGTCCTGTCTGAATGGTAATGAGAGTGTGGCAGTTTTTATTAGTATCCTTAAAGGATCTGTGACTCAGGTACAAGAAAATAGTGCTTCCTGCTCACACCAACTTCAAGAAAAGGGGTAAGAGACTTAGCTAGTAAATAATTAAGATGGGATTCTTTTATATGAAGATATTGCTACCTTTATCTGCTGTTTCCTTGATTCTCCATCTGACTAGCCATTCTCTCCTCTTCCTTTAAACCTTTTCTCTTGTCACACACTAGTCCCTACTGTCACAGTTCTGAGAACAGGAGGAACCTTGGAAGGCACTGATCAAGCAAACAGCTGCCACTGAACCTGAATTAACAGACTCATCATAGATCTCTCCCTAAGGTGTACTCTGTGTGTGATTTTTGAGGCATATTAGTCACAGAGCCACAGACTCAGAGGATGTCCAATGGGACACAAATAAGTTGTGTTTGTTGATTTCCCTTTCGGAGGGTGGGAGTGCTTCCTAAGAGAGTTTTCCAAGGGAAAATGCCTCCAGAGACTGGGAGTCACAATAGCTACATTTTCATTTTTGCATACTCAAAATGTCTCTGTATACCTATGTGTCTTGTATATAGCCGGCAATTTTTTTAAAGTTTAATTTAAATCTGAATTTGTGATTCATATGTTTGCTATCTTTTGGTCCAATAGGAACCCTATTTAAATAACTTATTAAGTAAACTTCATACCTTCTGCCCTCTTTTCCATCACATGCCTATATGTAAACTGTGAAATGTATGAGCTAAATAAGAGTACTGTTTATATATTAAGAGTGAGGGATAACAGCCTGTGTATTTGGTATTTATAAAATATTCAAAGACCCTGAAGAAAGCCTCCAACGCATTGAGGAGATCCTTTATGGGAGGATATGGAAAAGAACAAAATGCAATTCAAAAGCATGTATAAGTTGTAATCTATACCAGAGGAGAGATCTTTCCTCCACTACTATAGATAAATATTTATGTAACAAAATGCATAGAATCAGTCATCATTTTTTTAAAAATAATATACCAACTTTCTCTTTGACAGCAAGGGCAAAAAAATCAGTAGGAAGCCTATAATTGTGGACCTCAGGGTCAGTATGGGGAGAATTGAAATTGTAGAAGGGTCTGATGATGAGAGAGGGGCTAACTAGTAAGAATGATCTATAGATCATGGAAACCAGTTGTAACAGATCGCTGAATATCTTGATTCTTTAGTTCTGTTGCCTCTTCTTGTTTCCTGGATCTCTCTTATCTGATGCTCTGACTGAACATGTCATGTGCAGATTTCCAAGAATGATATAGCTTATAGAAAACCACTACTATGTTTTATTAGCAGATATCTTTCTAGCTTCCCTCAGCAGTTGGACCATGGTTCTTCAGATGATAGTTTATAATATATCAGAGATCTTGCTTCCTGTTGGCCATATCTCTTTTTTAAGGGGGGGAAGATAGCAATAATAAGGGTTACTGGACCTAAAGAACTGGGTCCCTACTCCTTCCTAAGTGCCCTTCTACTCTGAATCCAGACATTCAATCTAGTCCAGTTTCTGTCCTGGGGTAGTCTGAACTCTAATAAGAGAAGGGATAGGCTGACTTTTCTCATATTCTTTTACTTTTCAAACTTGACCCCAATACCCCAGGGACAAAATTATAAAAGGCTAGTTTTCAGGAGAACAATTTATACACAATAACAACAATGTAGGAATAAATAATTCTTAAAGATTTTGGTACAATGATCAACCACAATTCTTAAGGACTGATGAAAAAGCATGCTACCCACCTCCTGACTGAAAGGTGAGATTCAAGGTGAAGAAAAGGCATATTTTTTTTGCCATGGCCACTGCAGGACTTAGTTTGCTTCATTAATATAGATTTGTTATAAGGGTTCTGTTTTTCATTTTTTCCCCAGTAGGGAGGAAGAAAGAAAAAATCAATATTCAATAATTTTAAAAAATGAATTTCAGTTTTTAAAAGGTGCTTTTTTACAGTTTTATTTATCACTTTGTATATACATTCTATACTAATGTCACCTTCTGATGCAACATCTTGTCTCTTAATGGATTTTTCCAAGCTGTAAAGACTGAGTGTGGACCCTGTTGATGCGCTAGCTAAGTTCAGAAAGTCTCCTCACTAGAAGGTTGGTCCCAAATTGGTGAATTCTTGTTGACCATGAGAACTTTTTTAAATATAGTAACTTGAACCTCTGCATATGGAAGAAAGAGGTCATGCTAATTACAGTTATCCTTTTCTTATTGCGCCTTTCCACCTTGCAGTTTCTCTGTAGTGTAGATCAGCATAAGAAATTAAATGGGAATTTGGAGAGGAGATTTATGAAAGCTCTAGATGGCACAGGAAAAGTTTAGAAGCTCAAAAATACTCAAAAATTATATTATACTATTGTTTTATCTTTTAGTACCATAATAGTTCATAATTCTCTGGTATGAATAGAAGGATAAAAAATTTAATTCAGATTTTCCAGATCATAGAATGCCATGCCCCTAATCCCACCTATGTGAAAGGGATAACTCTAAATCACAGATACTTAAATTATCTAAATATTACCTTTATTATCCTTGAAAAACAATATTTCATGATAACAGTGTTCATGATAACCATGGAAAATAAATTTATACATATTCATACACATTAGTCATCACACCAATTTTAATATATTCTTTAAAGTTTTCATCTTTTACAATATGTATTTTTTAAATTCCTACTTCTCATCAGTTTATAGATGGTATTTGTTCTGTGCTGTTCCCCCTTCTCCATATTAAAAGAGGCTTCCTTCAGGAGAAATTCAAAATTGTTTATGCTAAATATTCACCTAAATTTTACCACAATTTCCTAAATATCTAAAACCTATTACTTCTCTTGCCATGTAGTTTCTCTTACTGCACATTGAATCTAAAATAGTTACAGATATAATTTTCACCCAACAGATCATTAACTGGCCTGCTGCTCCACTCAGTCTGATATATTTTCACACATGAGCACAGACACACACACACACACACACACACACACACACACACACACACAGACACACAGACATTTTTCCCCCATGTTTATAGACCGATATGCAATTTTCAACACTGAATAAAGTTAACTAAATGGAAATTCTTCCATGACTCGAGTTTCTACTAGAGTAGATCCATTTTTATCTTTGTCCACATTTGAATGTCTTCCTTTTTCATTCTGCCTTCAATCCAAACTAGTGTCTATCTTTTAAGAGTTTACATTCTTTTTGGAATTTGTGGATATATGAGTTGGATTTTTGGATGAGGATGAAGCTGACTCTACAAAATTCAAGCAGTTTTTTTTTCTTTTTTCAGAGTAAGAAGAAAAGGCTGGTACATTCTCAATAAAGAATAAGCCAGATGTAAAGTTAGATTTAGCTCATAGAAATGCTACACCAGGTAAAAGGAGAGATGGATTCCAGCTCAGTCCCTGACTTCAATAATCCATGTGAGGCTTCTTGTGAGGAATGCAAGGCAGGGCAGTTTGACCTATTCTTCACTCAAGGGTGTGACATCTAAAGCACAAGTCCTCCCTAAGCAATCAATAGCCTAGCTTTGGGGTTACCTCTTTTGTTTTTTGTTATTTTCTGATATCAAGTGAATAAATGCCTTTCCCAAGATAAAGACGTCTAAGTTTATACATGACCTCACAAGTTCAAATGTTATAGATAGTCCTGGTTTCTTTGAGTTGGAGCTGACTGGTAGCTACATGGGGTGGGGGGAGGGGAGTGGCAACAATTACATCAATGTTCTTGGAAAAGATGATCACACCAGCAGGATAGGTTAAAACCTGGTGTGTTTTATCAGAAGACATAGAGGAGAAAATGATTAGACAATGCAGAACAAGGTAAAATATAAAATGCCTTAATCAAAAGCATTTAAAATGGCCTTGTTTTCTGATGAGGTTTAAAAATTGGCCTCCTGGGAGAGCATATTACTATTTATATATTAAATTATTGAATCCTGTTTTAAGTTGTGTTTAGATTCATATATAATATCATTGTTTTTCTGTGTAGGAAACAAAATCTATCCAATAATTGATCTACATTGAACATTAAATTTCTTTCTATTCTCCATTTTGGAGAGACTTGGATATAAGCCAAAACCTAAGGTTTCTTTTTTTCTTATCCTAAAAAGCATTTTTTCTTTCTCTTCCAGTTCTTCCCCCATGAAAAAGAAAAGAAAACAAAACCATATTACAAATTCATATTTTTGAGAAAGCCAAATTCATGTGCAAGAAGAGTCAAACAAAACAATTTCCAATATTGACCATGTTCAGTATTGGCCTTGTTCTCTCCACTGCCTTTCTGACAAGAAGCAATATTCTACATCATCAGTGCTATGGAATTGACCTAAAGTCAGTCAAAATTATTAATATTTACAATATTGATGTTAAAATATAAAATTTTCTCCTTGTTCTGCTCATGTCATTTTGCAGCATTTCAAGCATATCTTCCCAGATTTCTCTGAAACCATCTCATTCATCTTTTCTTATGACATTATAGTATTCTACTACATTTTTATACCATGATTTATTCACCCATTCACCAATTAATGGGCACCCCTTTGAGTTCTAATTCTTTGCCACTATAAAAATAGCAGTTATAAATATTTTTACATTCATAGATCCTTTCCTTCTGTTAACCCAATTTTTACTGAGCCAGTCTCTAACCTAGGAGTGACAGAGCAGGCCAGAGAGAGTGCCAGTAATCAGGTAGCAGTTTCACTAATTGCTTTCACTGCAATGAACCAATTTGCAAATCATGAGATTTCTCTTGATTGGAGCTCCACCTTGCTTCTACAATTCAGGCAGAGAATATATACATGTGATCATTAATGGGAAGGGAAGGGGGAAATGGATCATAACACAATTAGTTTGAAGACTTGAGTGACCTTCCCAGGATAAATCCACCATGCAGGACAAGACATCAATTACAGCAAGTCTTAAGAGTCAGGATCATCCATATAGGACTACGTAGGTGCCCTCAAGTCATATGAGAATGGTTAAGTTGATTGTATAATCTTGGGGATACATGTTATTTTTCCTTGTGTACAATGGACAGTTCTCTGATTCACTTCCCTTAACAAAAAGGAAAAAGCAGAATTGAAGCAAATTATTAGTTGCTTTGTTCTCCCTGTTTCTCAGACCCTGATTGTAAAAAGATTCTCTAGAAACTAAATTATTATGATTAAATTCATTTCACATTTCATATTAATTGATATGAAAATCTTAACTTTCTTGACACTTTGTTCTTTGGGGTATAGGCCTAGTAGTTGCTAGGTCAAAGGGTAAACATGATTTACCAGTTTTTTGGACAAAGATCCAAATTGCTTTCCTAAATGGTCGCACTAATTCACAGCTCCACCAACAATGCAAATATGTACCTGTTTTCCCACAATCCATCCAACAATGTCATTTTTCTTTCTGGTTGCCTTTATCTGTCTAAAAAGGTGAGATGAAACTTCAGAATAAGCACCTTCTCTTTGGAAGTTGAATCGATTACAAGCCAATTCATTTGAACTATTGACTGAGAATAGCACCCAGTTTAAATCATAACAAGTAGCTGCATTAGCCCTTTCCCAGTTCTCTTTCACTAAAATATTTTAAAACTGTTACCTTTAATTTAAAGTTCAAATATTCTAGACTTCTTTCTGATGAGTTTATACTTAAAACTAATTAATTTATGCTGTATGGGGAGGAAAAATATTGCTTGGTCTGACACCATTTTGTCAATCTGAATATTTAGAGGATTTAAATATGATTAGATGAATAGCACCACAGTGAAAAGCAGTGATCTGATGATTAGGATACTGGAGGAGGAGGAGGAGGAGGAGGAGGTAAAACTTCTTTCTTTTCAAAGTCTAGTTCTGCCAGTTAATAGTATTGTGCAGCAGAAAGAATATAGCACATTTATAAGTCAAGAAATTGAGAATAGCAGATCACCCAAAATACCCTGCAGTAATATAGAACTATACTCTATATTCAAGACTCTTTTACACTTGACCATGTTATATAGAGCAATAGAGTGCACATCTTCTACATCTTAGTTTGGATCTGCCCATTCCCTTTTTAATTGTCCATCTACTAAGGGAGCTTTGCTCCCACTACAATATCAACCACGGTTCTTCAGCATCAACTCCAAAATTAAGATTTAACTCTTCCTGTGTTTCATTATCTGGATCACTTACCTAAAGTATCATTAAGAAATTTAAAAGAGGAAAATGTGATTGGTTTAAAAACCAGAAGATATCAGAAAGAACTCAAAACTCTCACCAAAGATTTTCTGATTTCTTGTGCTGTTATGAGCTATATGTAGAAAATAACAATTGAATAGAATAACAATGGTGGAACCTAAAATAATGAAACTAGGTACCATTTGTCTTTTCTCAAGATGCTAAAGATGCTAAGGAATAACTTAATCAAAAAAATTAACCTTAATGCAGAGAAAATGACTAATAAGATGTATTTTAATATTTTTTAAAATAGCTATTGTAATAATTAAAAACTGCTAAAAGCCTGAGAGAACATAGGCCTATGGAGACAGTTCTGGGAGTACTGAGGGGAATGGGCAAAGAAACTGATGTTTTATTTTTTTAATTTTTTTATTTTGTTTTATGGATCATAGTGATTAAAAAACTCTCCCTGGGATTGGACACTGAGATCCTCTTGGGGAAAGCTGTTTTTGCTCTAGACATGATTCCTTTTTCCTGCCCAATAGGATTTCTCCCTGCTCCTACTTTTACTGAAAAGTCCTATTCTAGAAGCTCTCTTGGTAATATTGGGGGGGGGGGGCTTCCTCTTCCTAACCAATCTCTGCTGTCTCTTCCTAGATATGAGATGCTAATCAGGTGTGCCTAATTGAGATCCTGCCCACCTACCAATAATTCCAAGGCCCTCACCTGTGTCATGTAGCATTCAAGATCTTTCACTCCCCTGGCCTCACTGTGAAAGTATAGGTTGCCCTGTGTCTTTCTCTATTGCCCCTATCACACTGTCTCATTAAGCCACAAATTTTGAATGAGTTCTCATGTATATTAAAAAACCTATTGTTGCCAAGTTTTAATTGTTCAGCTAATTCTTTTGTGAAAACCCCTTTTAACACCCAAAACAGCCAAAACATACAGGATGGTCACTGTCATCATGGACAGCCTCCCCCCAAAATATTAAAGAAACTAATAAGTAAGATAAAATGCTACAGCTGTTGATAAGTAATTATTTAGTTATTTATCTATATGTGTGTGCCTACATATAGACAACATGCATATGCATATACATGTATGTGTGACTTTTTTACTTTGTTAAGTCATTTCAATCTCATCCAAATCCTCATGACTTCATTTTTCAGTTTTCTCATCAAAGACACTAGAGTACCTTGCCATTTTTCTTCTGCAATATCATTTTGATGTAGAATATTATGAATGCAGCAGAAACAAATCTGTAATCTTTTAATGCTATTAAAATCTGAGAATCTTGTTAAGGGTGTGGAAAGTACTTTTGAGATGTAAATTGACTCCTATTGTTTCATTGTTTAATGTAAAATTTGTATCCTGTCTCTTCATTCCCAACCCCCCCCCAGCTTCCAACCTTCTACCTGGGGTTTCGGTCATGGTGACATAAGAGGAGAAGGATTTCCCCTTCATCTCACCTTCCCATAGAAGCTGGTGTGACAGGAAGTAACATGTTGAACTTGGGAGTCGCACATCTTGGAACAGGAAGGACAAGTATGTAGCCTGCCACTGGAAGATACCTGGCCCAAGGTGCAAGCCCACTCCCCAAGTGCCATCCCTTGCCCAACCTCCCACAGAAGGGTATTTGTCAGGAAGCACTGGCCCTTCTGGGCTCTTCTTCTTCTTCTTGATTCTATCTTCTGACCCTGCAGGATTCTACAACTCTCTATCCTTCCTATGCCATGTACTCCCATACTAGATTCTGGTGGTTCACCATGGGCCCCCATACCACATGGCTGTTTCTCTCTCTCTCTCTCTCTCTCTCTCACACACACACACACACACACACACACACACACACACACACACACTTTCACTCTCACTCAAACTTCACCTATTCTTAAAATGATTTCTCCTTTTCTGGAGTTTTAAGCTGTATATTTGTAATAATTTGCTATAATAAAATCTTGAGCAATTTTAACATCCCAAACAGAGTTCAAATCTTTTACCTTTTCAGTGACCTTAAATCTTCTGTCTTCAATCTCTCTAAATCTTTGATAATCGACTGGAGCAACAGGGTGAAGTGACTTTCCCAGGGTTACAGAGCTAGTCGTGTCTGAGACCAGATTTGAATTATGAAGATGATTCTTCTTGACTCCAAGCTCAGCACTCTATTCATTATGTCATGTAGTTGCCTCCTCTATTAATACCTCTGCAATATTAAAGAAAGCAAAAGAAGGCCTCCAGTGAATTGCGTAAATATGTTAAGGAATTATGGAAATACATAGACAAAAATGAGGAAATCCAAGATGAGGAAATGAGTAGGGTTTTCATCCAAAATTCCACATAATCATGTAATTATGTAAGGGAAACTTTAAGCTAATATCACTCCTTGATAGCTAGAGGTCACACACTACACAGAGAAATCAACTCCTCTAGAGAAAAGATCTTCAAAAGATGAGAAACAGCACTTTTTAGAAACAATTTTATCCCCCAAACCATATTTTGAGTTCCACATTCCATCACCCAGTAGAAGAGAGCAAAATGATCCTATAGAAAACTGGTTAATGGACCAGCATTTCCCAGAGTCCCCTGCTTAGGAGGTTCTGATGGGGTTTAATGCAATCACAGCTCCATCAAAATACCAATGTATAAGTTAAACTTTAATCATCCCTATCAAGAAGAGATTCCATAGATCAGGGAAGTGCTAATGAAATAATATCATAAAAACAGAAGATTCACGAAGAAATTATAAGTCATTACTTGTATCTAGTGATTCTTTGCTCTCATTTTCAATCTTAAATGAGTACAGGACAGCAGATGGAAGGTACCTGGGAAATTCATTGCTCTATAAAAGCTAGCCAAAAGGGCTTCAGGACATTTATTTGAAGTCAGGACATAAGTGCCAAGGTGAATAAAGAGAATGTAATAGGTTTACATTTTTACAAAGGAGCCTGACAGAGATCCATATCAAAAGAAGAATGTCTATGAGACCAAGTAATGGTGTAAGAGGAAGTTGAATTAAAACTTGGCTACTGGGGAGACAAAGAGCAATGATAACTTGGCTCATTTCCACAGTGACTCCAATATGATTTGATTCCTGGAGCCATTATCTAGGAGAGAATACTTTAGGCATAGGAGGTGGTATCTAGTAATAGGTGGCCCATAGTTTGCCTTCTTGCCAACTGAAAAAGGCCTCAGCTCTAATGACCTTTTGAAACTGTGGCTATATTTCCTTCTTCCCTTAAGCAATATCTTGGAGTGGAAATTCCCTATAAAAAGGAGTAACAAGTAAAATAAGCTGAGATTTGATTGATATCTACTATATAAGTGACTAGAAATTGGCCTATGGGAAGGTAAAAAGGAAGACAGGCTTATCAAATGACAAATGAAAATGACACAAAGCTGAGAGGAATAGCTAATACATGGGAGGACAGAATCAGGATTCAAACGGACTAGGATAATTTTTTAAAACCAGAAATATTACATTTAATAAGGATAATGATCTTGACAAGTACTTGGTATCTTTCCCCTTACAAAAAATTTGAGAATTGATTCTTCCCTCTACCCTTCAAGTCCTCAACATACCTTCAGAATGGGTCTCCTCTGATCTTATCCAACTGCTCTTGCTATCTTTGATTTTCCTTAATTGATTTTCTATTTCCTCATACCACACAATGGGTATTATTACTTCATTATTATTAAAAGAAAAATAGGCTATTATAGAAATCTTTATAGATGTATTCCATTTTTTTGACTGTTATCTATTTCATCTTTCTGTACACTCATTTGTCTTTCTCTCTTTTTTAAGCCAAAACTGCTGGCCCTCTGTTCTCTTACTTAGGAAAATGGTAAACTAAGTTCATATTCTCAATCTGGGTTGCAAACTTACTTAGAAAATGGTAATAGTTAATTTCAATGCCTGTGTGTTTATCCATTTTCCATTTTCAGAACCAACAGCTTATTAAATAGTTCAAGTTGAATTTGTCTCAACTACATGTCATTCATTCTTTCTAACAAGTTGATGATATGACTGTAAAAGCAAGTTAGCTCCTGCTTTTGATTTTGTATTCCTGATAACTATTGAATTCAATTATTTTCTGAGACCAAGATGCCTCAATGGAATTAATCTGAGTAAGGCTATCTTCCAGTTTTGTTTTCATTAATCCAATTCCTTATGTATATTATTCTCTTTCTTCTGTTTACTTACCTCTGCATCAGTTTAAGTAGGTCTTTCCATGTTTTGTATCATTTTCCACAGAAAAGAAGGAATCTTTTGAAAGAAAATAGGGAAAGTGAAGAAAATTAATTTAACACCTATCTCTTTGTGAAAGTCCTTGATAACTGATTAACTATGAGTAACCAATGATTTTTTGAATCACACTAAAGTTTCCAAAGCACTTTACCTGCTTTAATTCATTTTATCTCCACATATTACAATATTATCCTAGACTTACTGATATTTAGAAAGAATAAATGATTTATCCTGTTTCCCACCTAGAAAATGACAAAACAAGCTCTAGTTTCACCAAGCCCCTGGTAGCTATGGCATGTGCAGCAGGCACACTCCAGTAAACCCAATTTAGTAGACAGGCTAAACCAGGTTGACAGTAATTGACATGCCTCAAACCAATAGTGAGTTGGGGGGAGAAGCCACTGTCTGTCCCAAGCTTGGGAAGACTCCCTATGGGGAAGTGGAAAGAATAATTTGTTCCAAAGGCTATGAAGGTGACTAAAGCAGGTGCTGGGAATCACTTGCATAGGCAGGGAACCTCCTGTGAAATCATTTCATCTGGCATTGCCAAGGCAACTGTAGGTGGGTCTTGAAATTCAGTAAATCTAGGAACTTTTTAGGGTTAGTTGATAATTTCATATGGCTCTCAAATGACTTTATAAATATCCAAATAGCCCTAGGCAGGAAAAAAGGCTCCCCACCCCAGCTTAGAATTTGTTCAGACATCAAAGCCACTGAATCCCAAGGCATTACCAGTCATCTGGTAATGCCACTGGACTTCAATGACATTGTGATAACTGATAACTTTGCACAACTCTGCCTCACTAAAATCCAATTCACACAAGAGTCAAGGCATTACAATCTGATGCCTTAATTCTGATGTCATTGACCCTCTTGAAAAATGAAAGGGATCCAAAACTAAACCACAACAAATGACAAAAACCAGGCTCAAATCCAAAGCCCTCTTGTCTCAGTTCAATGCTTTTTCCACTACACCAAGGTATCTCATGACTGACTAAAGAGCTCAGCATAGAGCATTTCATCTGGATTTACCTAAAACAGAAATCTTGCCAAACGGGGAACTGAAAGATCTGGCCTTTAATTCCAACTCTGCTGCTAACTAGCAGGGCAATCTTGAGTAGGTCACTTCCAAACTTAACTGGGTCTCAGCTTCTTCATCTATAAAATGAGGCAACTAAATGAGGTGCTCTCCAAGGTACTTACCAGCTCTGAAACTAACAGTTCAGTGATTATCATGCCATAATGATCCTATAAGAGTATGAGGGGGATGGGGAAAGACTACAGCTAAATTCAGGGAAAATTGCAAAGAGAGAACAAAGAAACAAAGTGTCCCAAAGGGAGATCTCTTTAATTCTCTGCAGGTAAATTGAGCACTGCGGACAAAGGTGGAAACCATTTCCAAAGAAAAGAAATTTGACATGAAAGTCCTAACTTCAACCCACCAAATTCAGGAAATGCAGAGTTAAGGCTAGAAATTCAGCTTGTCTCCCTAGCTTTAACTAAAGCATTTTTTGTCTTTTTAATACAACAGTGCCAATTAAGGCTCGAGTGTCAGCAGATAGAGGTTTATAATGGAAAATGCTGACAGACTCTTAGCTCTAACAGTCTAAAGAGAGCTGCTTTAATAAGGTGTCTGAAAGCACAGAATTTTTTTAAAATGGAGGAAAGAGAGAAAAACTGCCAAATCGAAAGGTGATGTGCAGAAGGATTAGGAAGCATATTATAAGTTCCCCTGGAACCCTGGTTGGAATGAGTAATGCCCTAGGAGGAGACCATTCTAAAACTGAAGGATGTTCTCAAATGATTTAATAATCCCTTTTTTATTTCATTACTTCTCTCTAATTCTATCTCAGCAATGAATTTTCACAGTAATTCTGTCCCTGACTCTCTCATTGCCTCACTTTACCAATATTTGTATAATAGGAAGAAATGCCTATTGCAGGATAAGGGAGGAAATGTTCTTTGAACAATGCAAATGTGTGTCCATATTAAAAACCTCCAAAATCATCATTTTGAGGCTACAACAATGAACTTCTAAAATGTCTCTAGTACCAGACATGGACCAAACTGACAACTGAAGTTAGATCTGGTAAGGTACTCAAGAATCAAATATAGACATTTTGTTATTTATCTGTAAGAGACAATATATTTATACCAAGAGCTATCTCTGAGGACTGACAATCAGTCCTGCAGTCCTGCTATTTTTAATACTTTATGAAGTTTGGAGGAACAAGGAGGTTGGGGGGAGGGGGGAAGGAGGTCAGGTCCAGGAATGCAGTAGATAAGGAAAAGGAAAGAGATCCAAAGATGAGAGTTGAGTTAGAAGAGGTCTTGGAAACCATTTAGTCCCACTTTCTCATTTTATGAAACAGGATCTTAGATCTAGAAGAGGAAGAGATCTCAGAGGTCACACAGTCTACTTCACTCATTTTACAGAAGAGAAAATGGAGTTCCAGGAAGGAACTTGAACAAGTTACTTTTGTAAGTTCACAGATAGCAAATAGTAGTTTGAAAAGCAAGACATTATAAACACCTGAGATATGCACACAATTTAAAAGACCCACACATGACAAGAGGCATCCCCTCCCCATATCTCTCAAGCTGAATTTGCCTCCTTACCATTCCTTGTCCCCTTTTCCTATGATGATTATTTTAGTAATAGCTAGTATTTCTATAAAGCTTTAAAGTTTGCAAAGTTTTCAAAGTTTACATATTTTATCTCATTTTATCCTTTCAACAACCTATAAGGTGGGTGGTATTTTACTTATTTCATAGATAAGGAACTGAGGTTGAGAGAATTTGTGATTTTCCTGGAGTCATAGTGTCCGAAGCAGAATTTGAAATGGTCTTCCTGAATCCAAACCTGTGACTCTATCCATGATATCATCTAGCTGTCTTAGCAACATTTCAGTACAGCAGTTAGTAAAGAAAATGTACACACTGTGATCTTCCAGCATCTACCAGGGTTGTCTCATACACACACACACACACACACACACACACACACACACACACACACACAAACAGCTAGATAAAATCATAGACTATGATCCTTTGAGTGAGAATCATATTAAATCCCAAATTGCAATAAACTTTCAAGAAGATCTATATCTAAGTTCTTACCAACATAAACTATAACTATGTAACCCTAAAAATGTCCCAACTTTTCTCATTCTCAGTTTGTTAATCTGTCAAATGGGGATGAAAGGTAAAATAGAATCAAATAGATCTAGTTTTAAGTTCTGCTTCTTACACTTACTATGTAACCCTGGGCAAATCACTTAATTTTTCAATGCTAACAAATCAGTCAATGTTCTAAGACTATAAACTGCAGGCAAGTTTCCAATCTGTATTAATAGTGCAAGTTTTTACTCTCAATTTTCCTCAGGGATGGAACCATGAAAACAGTTTCCTAATTCTCCACATTCCCCTCCTTTTAAAGGAAAAAGTTTCTTATTATTATCAGAAAAGTTTTGTAAAGTAAAATGTAAAATTCTATGTAAATATTATATATTACTAACAGAAAGATCTAGTTTTTAATCCAATAAAGAAGATTAGATTCAAACTCATCCCACCTAAGTCACCCTGATTTAATTATGACCCACCTACTTGAAATGAGCCAATTTATAATAAAGGTGCTAATACTGTTGAAAAGAAAGAATGTTATTGAATGACTTAGGATAACACTCAGTGAATTGGTTCCTTTCAAAAAGAACTTAGGAAATGATTTTATAAAATAAGCCAGAATACCCAGCACAGAGCATTCAATATATATGACTTGAGGGTTTAATGAGATAAAGAAAGTTTTTTCCTCAGAAAAGGTTCTTCCTCTTGCCAGGAGAGAAGCTTCATAGGTAAAGCTTTTAAGAGCAATACTTTCTTTACAAATTTTCAATATTATTTTTCTTTGTGATTTTTTAAATTTCCTGAATCATCCAACATTTTGGTACTTTCCAAAAGTGAAACAAAAAGATTTCTTTTTAAACTGCAAAGGAAGAAAAATGTGTGCCTGACCCTCTGGTGGGCATGACTCAAATGCTTCTGAGTTTTCTTAGGGAAACATGATTGTCTGGATCCTCTGACAAAGGATATCAATCCTACCATTTTGTTTTCAAGCTCACAGCCAGAGAAAAATTTTGATATCCTAGGCCTAGACAATGCTAAGTGTTCTCAGCAGCTAACTTGCCAATTGGGAAGGGAGAGGCATGAGTGATTTATACTAGATTACATAGTGAGCCAGGGGCAGTGCCAGAAATGGGATCCAAGTGTCACATTTCTCAGGCATGTAGTCTACTTGTTATAGCCTAGAGATATAGGACTTAAGGCCCTTGCTCTAAACAAACAATAACAAAAAATAAATAGTAATAATAAAGACTTCAATAAATGTTCTTATAAATGCTACCCTAAAATGATTTTAGAAAACCCTACTTCATTATTCACATGGGCCTAGTTTGAGCTAAAAGAATAGGAAAATCATATTTATTTGGTTGAATCAGTGACTACTAAATTAATTCAAATTCCTATCAGTATCAAAAATTTAAGTAAATTTGGAAACAGTTTGTAAAGAACTTTAAAACCATATAAGCAATTTTATATTTTACCCTAGAAACAGTAAGAAACAATTGGAGTAATACAGTGACATAGCAAAATCTGTGCTTAAGGAAAATTACTTTGTCAGATACATGGAGGATAGGCTGAAAGGAAGAGATTGGAAGCAAGAAGACCAGTTTGGAGGCTATTACAAGAGTGTGAGAGAGTACTGATAGAAGCCTGAACTAAGGTTGTGGTTGTGTGCAAAGAGAAAGGTGGGTAGAATATGAGGGGTTGGAGATATGGGATGAGGAAGACTGAAAGTCATGGTGATGAACATGGTGAACATAAAAATAAAACAATTTACTGAAAAATGGAATTGACCACATCTTATTTAAGCAGGAAATGATTGGATACTGAGATAGGTGTGACTTCTGAAGCAGTCATCTGTGTACCATCAGAATATTAATTTGTGAAATCAAAATCAACATCAAACTAGAGAGAGTGAAGATGAGAAGATAAGATATATAATAGATATATAATAGATCAAATATAGACTATTCAAAAAGCTGTTGAACAATGAAAAATTGAAAGAGAATGAAGAAAATGAGGTTGACACAATTTACCACAATGTTCTATAGAAGTTCATCTCATATACAAGAATCCCAGAAAGACAACATATCAAGATGGATAGTGAGACAAAGATAAAAAAATATAGGTTCAAGATCTCTTCTGGCATATAGCTTTTTGATCATGGGTAAGTCAGTTGATCGCTCAATATTCAGGCAATTCTCTAAGACTATAAAGTTCAAAACAATTATTGATATGCATTGATAGAAGGAGTATCCCTACCAGGAATTCCCTAAATAGATTACATCACTAGTAAAGGGATTTCTTTTTGCTTTTAAGTAATTAAGGGAATCAAAAAAAATAGCACAAAAACTGTCTCAACCAGCACACTGGATCTCTTCACCAGACAGTCATGGTAGTTAAGGCAATATTTGATTGAGAATTTAAATTTATTTGCACAATCTTATAGAAGAATACTGAAATATTAAGAATAGAGTTGTTTCATAAAAGAGTACAGAGTGATGGAGGGGAAAAAAACTAAATCTGTGGGAAGCTGAGAATGAGACACACTGAACCAGATATTCTCAGAATATTTAAAGATGAAACTTGAAGAATTACAGTGAACAAACAACAAACATAACATATATATATATATATCTGTGAGCATTTATTTGACTAAATGTCAAAAGTGACAGTATAACCCAATATTTGAAGAAAATAAGCTCCTTAAGAGCAAGGACTGACTTTTGCCATTCTTTATCTCCCTGATATTTAGCAAGGTGCTGGCATACAGTAGGTTGTTAACAAATGCTTGTTGATTTGATTTGATATCCGAGACTTCAATGTGCAATATGAAGAAGTATAAAATGGTATCATAAAAGCTGAATAAGACCACACAAAGAATAAAGAAATCCATAATTGAGGTGATCCAATTTTTTTCTGTGGGACAAGAATATAATATAATAATTCTATGCTATAAGAAATGATGACATGATGAATACAGAGATGCATGGGAAAATCGATATGAACCGATGCAAAGTGAAGAAATTAGATTGGGAAAGCTATATGCACAGTGACTACAGCAATATACATGAAAAGAACAGTGACCATAAGTCAATACTAGGGGCGGCTAGGTGGCGCGGTGGATAAAGCATCGGCCCTGGAGTCAGGAGTACTTGGGTTCAAATCGGGTCTCAGACACTTAATTACCTAGCTGTGTGGCCTTGGGCAAGCCACTTAACCCCATTTGCCTTGCAAAAAAAAAAAACCCCAAAAAAAAGTCAGGGCCATAAGTCAATACTAAATGCTGCAAAATGGCAAAGACCAAGCCTGGACCCAAAGAAGAGCTAGACAAACATTGACCTATGATTCTTTGAAAAAGTAGGGATCCATGAGTGTGGAATGTTCTATAGAATATTAAATTTTTTCCTCAATGTGTCTGTTGGTTTTGCTAAATGTTTTTCTCTTCTTTCTCTTTTTAAAATTCTTTGATAGGAGGAATGACTCTCCAGAAGTAGGGAGAAAAAGGAATATAGTGAAATAAGTGATTTCAAAATAAAAGATATTAAGAAAAGTCCATTTTAAGAAAAAAGAAAAAAGCAAAGGTGTGTAAGTCACTTTACCATCTCTTAGTTTCAGTTTCCTCATCTATAAAATGAGAAGGTTGGACTAGAGCAACTCTAAGTTCCTTCCAGCTTTGATAGTCTCTGATCTATGTCCTAATATTCTTTGTTCTAAGGTCCTTCCAACTCTAATACTCAAAGCTCTTTTTTTACCTCTTTCTTTGTCTAGCCCAATTTGATTTTATTTTTTAACTTTTTAAAATTGACATTTTATTTGTTTTCCAATTATATGCAATAGTAGTTTCTACCTATCATTTTTGTAAGGTTTTGAATTTTACAATTTTTCCCCACCTCCCTTCCCTCCCCCACCCCCCATAGAAGGCTGTCTGATAGTCTCTACATTGATTCCATGCTATACATTGATCAAAATTGAATGTGTTATAAGAGTAAACATAAGAGTAAACATAAACTCCTCTCTCCCACCAAGAAGATGAGAGACCTCAAGAATAATGAGAAAGAGAGAGAAAAATGTACTTCAGTCTGTGTTCCGATTCAAATAGCTCTGTCTCTGGGGTGAGTTGCTTTCTTTATCCTAAGTCTACCAGAGAAGTTGCTTCAATATTTTCCCCACATTGCTATTACTAGCTGTACCTCCACTCTATTCCTACCCACTCTCATTTATTCTATTCTCTCTCTCTCCTTTCATCCTGGCCCTGTCCAAAAGTATGTTGTATCTGAGTACCCTCTCCCTCAATCTTCGCTCTTTTCTATCACCTATTCCCCCCTTTCCTCCCTCCATTCCCCCTTATCCCATCCCTTTCTTCTCATTTTTCTCTAGGGTAAGACAGATTTCCTCACCCTATTAAGTGTGTATGTCATTTCCTCTCTGAGCCATTTCTGATGAGAATGAAGCCTGACTCATTCCCCCTTGCCTTCCCCCTTTCCACTCCATTGAAAAAGCTTTTTCTTGACTCTTATTTGAAATTTCTCAGCTTCTTCTTCATTTCCTTTCCCTTCCTCCCAGTACTTTCTTTTAACACCAATTGGCTCCATCTTTTTACTATTTATATCATTATATTCCACTCCTTCCTATGTTCTGTCTATATATTCTCCTTCTAACAGCTCTTATAAATGAGAAAGTTCATATGAGTTAGCAATATCTTCTACCCATACAGGACTATAAACAGTTCAATATCATTAAGTTCTTCATACTTAGTCCCTCTTGTCCACCCCCTCTATGGTTCACCAGAGTCCTGTACTTGGAGATCAAACTTTCTGTTCAGCTCTGGTTATTTCAATAGGAAAGTCTGAAAGTCCCCTGTTTCATTGAAAGTCCATCTTTTCACCTGAAAGAGGATGTTCAGTTTTGCTGGGTAGTTGATTCTTGGTTGTAAACCAAGACCTTTTGCCTTCCGGAATATCCTATTCCAATCCCTACAAATCCTTAATGTAGATGTTGCCAGATCCTGTGTAATTCTGACTATGGAGCCTCAGTAGTTGAATTGTTTGTTTCTGGCAGCTTTTAGAATTTTCTTGTTGATTTGGGAGTTTTGGAATTGGGCTATAATATTCCTGGAAGTTTTTCTTTTGGGATTTTTCAAGATGTGATTGGTGAATTCTCTCAATTTCTATTTTACCCTCTATTTCTAGGATCTCAGGACAATTTATTATTTCTTTAAAAATGAAGTCTAGGCTCTGTTCCTGATCGTGGCTTTCAGATAGTCCAATAATTTTAAAATTATTTCTTCTGGATCTATTCTCAAGGTTGGAGTGCTTTTACAATGAGATATTTCACATTTTCTTCTAATTTGTGGCTTTTTTTTGGAAGAGTTTTATTTCTTCCTGATTTCTTGCAAAGTCATCAGCTTCCTTTAGTTCCATTTTGCATTTGAAGGAGTTATTTTCTTCAGAGAGCTTTTTTATCTCCTTTTCCAGCTGGCCAATTCTGTTTTATAAGGCATTGTTCTCCTCATTTGTCTTTTGTTTTGTTTTTTTTCCATTAGGCCTAAACTGGTCTCAGAAGGGTAAAGTGAATTGTTCATGATCACAGAGCCAGTGTGGTAAAGTCAAAACTCAAACCTAAATCTTATAATTCCTAGTTCATTGCTTTTCCAACACATCAAACTGCCTCAATAGACTATATTTGCAAAATTGCTGAATCTTGGTTCTATCTCACAAATAAAAGCAAATGTTACCCAAAAAAGAGCCACATTTTAAAAGATAGTCAAACAAATGAAACATAAAGAAATCAATTGATTTCCCCCATCATAAACTAAGGTAGTGCCATAGCTCAAAATCTATTCCTGAAGATGCCAATAATAAGGAAGAAGGTCTAACCTACTGTCTAGTGCACCATCTGCAAGGAAATACTGTCATTTTTGACCTGACTTCTTGCAAATCTTTCTGAGAAAGGATGGCTATGGAAGGCTATTAGCCCTCTGCCTTTGTAACTGAGGTGGAGAGTGCCTTTCTACCTTGTAATAAATTCTTCCCCCATTCCTTTTACTTCTCACTAGTGAATTTAAATTCCATATTCTTATTAGAGAAGATAGAAAGAGGACTTTTATTGTTAATATTGTTTTTTCCAATATACTAGTACCATGACTGAAAGGAACACCATCTGCCATAAGTATTGATACTTCCTCTTCTATTATATTCTGTTTCTAACAATTACAGTAAAAATCCAATAACTGAGAAGACTAGAACAGCCAACTATCCAGCCTTGTGAATTCCAGCCAACTATGTAGGACAGCATAAAAGAAAAGTAAATTTGGAATCAAAGGACCTGTTTTGGATCCAGGTTCTGAAATTTGTTATTTCCTTATGTAAATTATTTGATCTCTGGGATTTATGAACCAAGATTCATCACATATAAAATGAAGGGGTTTGTTTATCATATATTTAAAGCTAAAAGGAACCCCTAGGTTAGCATTCATTTTACAAGTGAAGAAATTGAGGTCCATAAAAGTTAAGTGAGTTGTTTAAAATCATATAGGTATTAACAAAAGTGTAGCTTGAACTTGGATACTCTAACTCTATGTCCAACAATCTTTTCACTATACTATGATGTCCTTCTGGTCCGATATTACCTCTAAGGTTCTTTCACAATTTGAAACTATGATTTTATAACATTTTATTATTCTCTTGACCATATATTTACAGAAATTAAATAAACTTTTCAGAGAAAGGCTAGATCTTTAATTGTGATACTGATTGAAGATATGAACTCTTGATGATGGTATCATCTTGCTACTCCAAAAAAAAGGATCTCTTAAGAAATCATCCAAGTAATAATAAATATTAAAAATTTTTGCCTCAATTTCATGACATAGAGTTCTATCATAGATGCTGTGCTTTTGTTGTTTTATGTATTCATTATGCAGATATAGGCATCAATCATCAAGATATGTTCTTAATGTCTTTCGTAGGAAATAAGTAAAAAAATATTGAGAGGGCTGTAGTATATGAGAACAGTAATAGGTTCATTTGAAAATATTATTATACTTAAGCTGGTCCTCTTGATATTTATAAATTGATTTAACCTTGGGCCAAAGATATTCTTAGCTAACCCTAGTTGAATCCTCTAAACTACATCACCCAAATTTATAATCATTCTCTATTTCCTTATGCAAGATTTCTTCAGCCTGATAATAAATAAATATATTTTATCAGGAAAACAAAGAAATAAAAGGCAAGTGGAATTAGAGCTATATGAAAAAATTAAAAGATTAACAGTGTTTAACCATTTAAAAAAAAGGTTGAAGGGAGTTCTGAAGTACTGTACATACACGTGGGTGACCAGTCATTTTCCATCTCCTATGATGATCAAATAAAGTGAAAAGAATTTCCATTGGACAGGGAAACAACAAACAACTCAAAAATAAAGAAACATTTCCACTAATGGGGTACACACCATCTCCCAGTTCTATTCCAGTAAAATAATGGGACAAGGAACAGACACAAAAACCAAAAAAAGTTTCTCCACAGAAAGCTGAGCCTCTAAAGTGGAATATTTCCCAAGGTCCACAGGTTAGCCTGTGTTATACTCTCCCTTTGAGAACAATGTCAACATTCTAAAAGTACCAAATTCAACCAGATGGATAATATAAGGTTTTTATCTTACTCTTTAAATACTCAGCTAATACTTTCTGCACACTACAACAGCCATGAGACAGTACCTTCTAGTAGTAGGCCCAGCTTATTTGCTGACCTTGGGAATCACTGTCCCTGGCCATGGCTCTAACCACTTCTATAAACTGTGTTGCCATTGGGTCTCCAATCTATGAAACTTCAATATTACATTCTTGAATTTCTCTTTTGTTCTTGATCATTTACTTTGATTTTATGTATTACTCAGGCTGTCCAAATATAAAATAACAAGGGAAGTAATGGAGGAAATTGGTCTTCTCAACATACAATTTCTCTGATGAAATGCAGGCCTTTCAAATTGTCCAGTCAGCTCTGGAAAGAAGCAGTCAACTGCCAAGAATCATAAAATAGATGTGGAACTACTATCATTAAAGAAGAAATCAATAAATCAGAAAGCAGGGGAGCAACTGTAGAGAGAAAAGAGAAGGAATCAAATACTGAAGAAAAACAACTATGGGAATTATTTTGAATAATGCCTACACAACACAATAAACTTTACTAGTTTTTTTTCTCATAAAATGCGTGGTTAGAAACTACCATCATGATGATAATGTATCTTGTTTTGTTTTGCTTGGGATGTAGATTTAGACCCTACCCATTTCATTTGTGCAGAGTACTCCCAGTATGGAAGTTATTTCCACCAAGGCAGATTCTGAAATTGTAATTTAAAATCTTAAACAGTTATAGTTGAAAGAACAGAGAAGTTGTAATTTGCCCAATCTAACAACCTAAAGTTATCAGAGGATTTGATTAGAATCTTCTGAAATTCATATATGAATATATTATATTGCATAATCATAATAATAATAAATGGCATTTATTTAGCTCTTCAAGATCTTTGAAGTACCTCAACACATCTCATTTTATCCTTATAACATCCCTAAAAAAGAGAGACAGAGTTGTAAATAGGATAGAGGGCCAATCCTGAAGTCAAGAAATCCTGGGTTCAACTCCTGCCTTTGTCACAAACTGGTTGTGTTAACCTAGGCAAATGACAACCTCTCCATGTTTTAGATAATCCTCTAAGACTTTAAACTGCAAAAAAAGGTGCCAGATTTGAATTATTACAGGGAGTTTCTTTACCCAGGAATTTCTCAATTTAATGAAATCACAGGTCCAGTACAAGTGGTTCCCACCATCCCCTTTGTGATGACTTTGGAGGACTTTTTGTCAGTAGTATCTGATGCTTCATGACTCCATTTGGGTTTTTCTTGGCAAAAATAACAGAGTAATTGCAATTTCCTTCTCTAGCTCATTTTTTAGATGAGGAAATGGAGGTAAACAGGTTAAGTGACCTACCCAGGGCCACACAAGCTAGTAAAATGTCTGAGGCTGGGTTTGAACTCAGGTCCTCCTGATTCCAGAACCAGCACTCACTCCATTCATTGCACCACCCTAACTGAGCTTTGTAGAAAGTCCTACAGACATTCATATTTCACAATAATAATAGCTTGCATTTATAATGGGCTTTAAAATGTTATCTCATTTGCTCCTCACAACAACCTTAACAGATAAGTGCTATTATTATTCACAAATTTATAGATTAAGAAACTGAGGCAGACATAGATTAAGTGATTTTCCCAATCACACAACTAAGATTTGGTTCTTGCCATTGAGGAGTTTATTATCTTACTACCGATAAAAGCCTTATACATTTAATACAATTAAATAATAATTTGTCATTATTATTATACACAATAAAGTACAGGATAAAAATTATATAAGTAAATGTTACTATGCAGAAGAAGCAACACAGTTTAGAGGGTAGAAAAGCTACCTTACATGGCATCGCCTCTGATTTCAAGTCCTTCCTCTGACACATACTGGTTGTGTCACCATGGTAATATCACTTAGTGTCTCTATGTCCTCAGGCAAGGTTTATATGGAAGTTATGGATAAATTGCTAGTCCATGTATCTGTGAGAATGAAGGGAATTTCCACACTGAGAGTTC
Organism: Macrotis lagotis; assembly: GCF_037893015.1. Taxonomy (NCBI): domain Eukaryota; kingdom Metazoa; phylum Chordata; class Mammalia; order Peramelemorphia; family Peramelidae; genus Macrotis; species Macrotis lagotis. The sequence goes on from NC_133660.1 coordinate 160,337,852, forward strand.
CCATACACAAGTAAATAATAGATCTAGACCAAGCAAACCAAAGCAAATAAAAAGTTTTATGTAATGCGAGTCATAAGAACTATAGCTGAAATATGGAAAAGAATATATGACCCTACATTGGGAGCTCATATTTATTTTCTGATAAATTCCTGCCTGTTAAAATATTTCACATCTTTCAAGATCCACAGTTAGTGCTTCCATTTCAATGAAGTCCTTCTTTAAGCCACCCCACCTCCAAATAGAATGAATGGCTTTCCCCTGTATCCCTTAGCACTTTGTCTTTTTTTCCTCTGAGAGAGTTTCTATTTTGAATGAAAAGCACTTGATGAATAACTACACAGCTTTCATTAAAATGGCAATGAAAGTGAAATTATCAACTGGGACTGCGCATTCCAATCTCAGTTCTACCACCAACTCACCATGTGACCTCTGGTAAAATTGCTTAACCTCTCTGTTCAATTCCTGCAAATTGGGAATTGCAATTGAAACCTATTCTTCAAGACTGGTACAAAGAATGACTCATAGGCATGAAAGCACCTCATTAATGATGAGGAACTAACCAATTCTGAACAGTTAGTGTCCAATATTAAATGAAACTTTGCTTGGAGCAATGTATATATTTATTTGGTGGAATTTTTCAAGTAGTGGAGGTAGGGAGGAAGTTTTTTTTCAGTCTGGTATTAATTCTTTCACCATATAGGTATATATTGTAGCTATGCTAAAATTCTGAATGTTTTTAAAAGGAAACATAGTTATATGCCCAATGTAACTTGAGAAAACTATTGTCAAGAGTAGGGGTTGTTTTTCTCATCGAAATGAAAGAAAAAGTAATAGCAATTAAACCTTTTGACTAATACTGTGATAAAAGAAAGATCTGCCCTCGCTTCCATCCCGCCCATGCCATGCTGTCCCTTGGACTTCTTGTACAATGTGCCGCAGATGAACAAGCGGCAGCTCTATTATCAAGTCTTAAACTTTGGGATGATTGTCTCCTCAGCTTTAATGATCTGGAAAGGACTAATGGTAGTAACTGAAAGTGAAAGTCCAATTGTTGTGTTACTCAGTGGAAGCATGGAACCTGCATTTCACAGAGGAGATCTTTTTTTAACCAATCAAATTGAAGATCCCATAAGAGTAGGAGAAATTGTTGTCTTTAAAATAGAAGGAAGGGAAATTCCCATTGTTCACCAAGTCTTGAAAATTCATGAAAGGCAAGATGGACATGTCAAGTTTTTGACCAAAGGAGACAATAATGCTGTTGATGACCGTGGGCTTTATAAGCAAGGACAACTCTGGCTGGAGAAGAAGGATGTAGTAGGACGAGCTAGAGGATTTGTTCCTTATATTGGAATTGTGACAATTCTTATGATTGATTATCCTAAATTTAAATATGCAGTCCTCTTTTTACTGGGTTCATTTGTGCTGGTCCATCGGGAGTAAGATGTCTGCCTTATAGCTCCTGAGGAAGGTACTATGCTTTTTGTTACAAAATGTTTGGAGTAGTTCCTGATCTGTGAAAAGTGGAAGCAAAAAAAATGCAGATTTCAATGCTTCTTGGTTGCATCAATTCGAATTAGTTTATAAGTTTCCACTGCAGAGTATGGGTGACTGTGTGGGTGGGTGCATTGTGTGCCTGTGTGCACACACATAGGGAATTTCAGCCACAGGTTTTCATATGTTCTCATGTCACATTTTAGCATTTTTTTGTACATCAATGAATTTTTTTATATTAAAAGGTTGAGCCAAAAAAAAAAGAAAGAGATCTAATTTATAGGGGAAGATTCTAAATCAACTTTCAAACTTTCTCCTTTTCATCTTCTAAATTAAATCAAATAGAGTAGGCTATCTGTGGCACTTTATTCTTTTTTTTTAATACTTGACTTCTCTGCAAAAGAAAGGGAAGGAATATTTATTTTCTTAACTGAACTGAAAATGTTTCCATATAAACTCTTTCTCCTCCAAACTTCCTAATTGTTAAGTCTAATTCTTTTAATGCATATTTTCAAGCAATCTTCTTTGTTTTCTGAAATAGGAAAAAATTGCTTTTTTAAGAGAGATATGTGAATCTATCTTCTCACATAATAGGCAAACATTCTGTAATTTTATGGACACAATCCCCACTCCAAATACCATTTAAAATTCTTGAAGGTGGCCCAAAAAGCTAAATTTTATAAAGATACCAAGTTACGGGGGCAGAGCCAAGATGACAGCATGAAGGAAGGAATTCCCAGAAATTCGCTCCCCCAAAACCTCCAAAAGCCATCCGAGGGGCAGAACCCACAGAAAGGCTGAGTGATACAATTTCCAGGCCAAGACAACTTAGATCTCTGGGACAGGTCTGTTCCACTGAGACTGGGGATTGGACAACTGCACAACTGCACAACTGCAGCCACAGCACAGCCACAGTCACAGCATAGCATAGCCAGGCTGAATTCCTGGGGCTGATGCAGGGGGGCAGTTTAATCATTGGGAACAGCTGGAAGGGGTGGTGAGAGATCTGTTGCACCAGAGTGAGTGCAGAGAGGAGCTCCAGTCTCAGAGCATCCCTGTAGTAAGAACCTGCAGCAGAGTCAGAAAAGTCACCCAGCACATCCAGAGCTCACAGCCCAAAGCCAATAAAGGGGTCAAAGGAAGACTGCAGAAATCTCTATACTTTCCCTGGGACAGGACTCAGTTGTTTGCCCATACTCAGATCCAGGTTGCAGTTTGGGCTTCCAAACTACCATAACTGAATAGGGACCATTCTCACAGCTCCAGGGCATGGGGAGGGCCTCAAACCTCTCATAAGACCTTAGAGGAATTAAGATTCCTGTGGATTGCTCAAAAAAACCCAAAGCCTTGAAAGTGTGGTAAATCAGTCATAGGCTGAGGAAATGAGCACACAACAGAAAAAGGAGAATCAGACCATAGAAAATTACATTGGTCCCATGGAGGACCACAATACATACTCAGATGATGACAAATTGAAGCTTCTATATTCAAAACCTCCAAGAGAAATAGAAAATGGACTCAGGCTATAGATGAGCTCAAAAAAGACTTTGGAAAGCAATTAAGGGAGGTTGTGGACAAACTGGGAGGAAAAATGAAAGCAATGCAGATAAATCATGAAAACCAAGTCAGCAACTTGGTGAAAGAAATACAAAAAATACTGAAGAAAATAATATGTTAAAAACCAGTTTAGGTCAAATGGAAAAAGCAACACAAAAAGGCAAATGAGGAGAAGAATGCCTTAAAAAGAAGAATTGTTCAGCTGTAAAAGGAGATAAAAAGGCTCTCTGAAGAAGATAGCTCCTTCAAATGCAGAATGGAAAAGGAAGTCAATGACTTTGCAAGAAATCAGGAAGAAATAAACCAAAAATTAGAAGAAAATGTGAAACATCATGGGAAAAAAACAATTGACCTTGAAAGCAGATCCAGAAGCGATAATTTAAAAATTATTGGGCTACCTAAAACTCATGACCAGGAAAAGAGCTTAGACCTCAATTTTCAAGAAATGATACAGCATTGGGGGCAGCTAGGTGGCACAGTGGATAGAACACCAGCCCTGGAGTCAGGAGTACCTGAGTTCAAATCCGGCCTCAGACAATAATTACCTAGTTATGTGGCCTTGGGCAAGCCACTTAACCCCATTGCCTTTTGAAAAACTAAAAGAAAAAAAATAAGTAATACAATTTTACTAAGTTGCCCTGAGAGCCTAGAAGCACAGGGTAAAATAGAAAATGAGGGAATTCACCAATCACCTCCTAAAAAAGATCCCAAAAGAAGTTTCCAGGCCAAGAAAAACTTCCAGAAATATTATAGCCAAACTCCAGAACTCCCAAGTCAAAGAGAAAACACTAAAAGCTGCCAGAAACAAGCAATTCAATGACCATGGCTCTACAGTCAGGATTATACAGGATCTGGAAGGATCTACATTGAGGGCTTGTAGGGATTGGAATATAATATTCCAGAAGGCAAAAGATCTTGGGTTACAACTAAAAATCAACTACCTGGCAAAACTGAACATCCTCTTTCAGGTAAAAAGACAGACTGCCAATGAAACAGGGGACTTTCAAACTTTCCTATTGAAACAACCAGAGCTAAACAGAAAGTTTGATCTCCAAATACAGGACTCAGTCGAACCATAGAGGGGGTGGACAAGAAGGACTAACTATGAGGAACTTAATGATAATAAACTGCTTGCATTCCTGCATGGGAAGACGACATTGATAACTCATATGAACTTTCTCATTCATAAGAGCAGTTAGAAGGAGCATATATAGACAAAGCACAGGAAGGAACTTAATATAATGACATAATATAGTAAAAAGATGGAGTCAATGGGTGATAAAGGAAAGTACTATTAGGAAGAGAAAGGAGAAGAAGGGACTAAGATATTTCACATAAGAGTCAAGAGGAAGCTTTTACAATGGCAGGGGAAGGAGAGGGGGGGAATGAGTGAGCCTTCATTCTCATCAGAAATGGCTCAGAGAGGAAATAACATGCACATTTAATAGGGTATAGAAATCTATCTTACCCTAGAGAAAAATGAGATTAAAGGGATAGGTTAAGGGGAACAGTGGGAGGGAAGATAGGGGATAGGTGATAGAGAGGGAAGATTGTGGGAGAGGGTACCCAGATACAACACACTTTTGAGCAAGGACAGGGTGAAAGGAGAGAAAGAAGAGACAAAATGAGAGTGGCAAGGGACTAGGGTGGAGGGAAATACAGCTAGTGATAGCAACTGTGGGGAAAATATTTTTGGCTAATTCTATGTGATTCTCTGGTTTATTGAAGCAGGAAAAGTACCTTACAGAGGCAAATATAGAAGACTTTCTTTTCTGAATCTTTTATTTTATGTGTCCATTTATGCCAATAATATTTCCAATATCATTGATGCTTAAAGAGTGATCTGAGGCCAAGATAGATTAGAAGCAGGACTTGAACACAGATTTCTTGACTCCAAGGTCAGATCTCCATTCACTGAATCATATTACCTGCTTTATTTTTAATGAGCCAAGAGTCCCTGGTCAGCAGGGTGTAATTTAAAAAGAAAATCAAGTTAAGAGTTGTAGAAGAACCATTTAGGAAACTGAATTTTAGGCTGGGATACATAGGAGCCCAACAAAACTTTAATTTAATTGTTCCTGCCTTTCATTACTTCTTTCCTTCTCTTCCTAAACAAAGAATTCCTCTTCTCCAAAACCTTCACTTACTGCCCAGAGAGTCAAGTCTAAATTTCCAAATCTATTATTCAATGAAATAATAATAATGATAATTCACATTTGCATTTAATTGATAATTTACAATGCTATTTACATGCATTATCTCATATGCTTTTGACCAATGATTTCACACTCATAAGTATCCCTATGGACCATATATTGACTTAGAAAACCACACATGTTTGCATATTTCTTTTTTATTGATACATGAACATATTAAAATCAACTAGAAATTACATTTTATTGTGGTTCAGGCCAGACTCTGGAATATTATGGGCCACATGTGGCCCTTAAGTCACACATTTGACACCTCTGCTATTGACAAAAACCCTCTGAGATAGTTAGAATAAGAATCATTATCCTCATTTGAGAGGTAGCATGCTGTAGTGGATGGAGCACTGGACTTAAGAGTCAGGAACACTTGAATGTAAATCCTACCTTAGAAGTTTTGTGACCCTAAGCAAGTAATTAACTATCCTTGGGTCTCAGTTTGCTTATCTATAAAGTGGAGATAATGCTAGTATCACAGGATTTTGTAAGGATCATATGAGATGAGATCTTACTTGAATGAAGCCACATCTTGAATAATCAAGAGAGACTCTAATTAAAATTCAATGTTCTATTTTTCTCATATTCAATCTCTATAGTCTGACTACAGTTTACCTTGATTCCAGAGTATGACCTGAACCAGATTAAAATTTCCTGCCTCTTACAACTTTCCTTCATGTACTCACTCTATGCTCCAACTAAACTAGAGTTCTCTTGATTTCCTGAATTTATCCTACCCTTTCCTCCCTCTGCGCCATCCCCTTTCTCTGAAAGATAGTGCACTTCCCCCCCCATCTGACCCTGCCTTTTCTCCATATTGATCTCTAAGAATCATTTACATCTGCTTAAAAAGTTGCAAATGTCTCCTTAAAGTCTTCTCTGATCTTCAGCCTTGCCTCCAAGTCAAAAGGCATTTGTTACCTCTGGACTCTCTTTTAGCTTGTAGTTTTCTCATTGGAATGGACCCATTCAGAAATGCTATCAAGTTTAATCTAGATGCCAAGTAACTCATATCTCCTGGGGTTTAGTCACCATAGTCCCCACAAGTCTGCATCACTCCATGATGGTTGATCTAGGATCCAACACACCTCAGAGATGCCAACTAGTTATGGGCTAAGGATATTTGCTTCTATATTCTGCAATAATTCTCAGTTCTCTGAATTCCCAATTTACAATACAAAGAATTTGAAATGATATACTAGCATTCTACCCACTATCCATCTTCTGTACACATGTGTCCCTAACATCATGGGACTAGTATCCAGCAATAGACTCCTCCAATCATTGACTTCATGGCTGCCTCTGCTATTCTTATAGTCCAAGGGAAAATTCATTTCCTGGAGACATTGTTGCTACTCCTTCAAGTTGATTACCTAAGGATTTACATTTTGTGTTTCAGTTATTGTTTTATTTTCTTTATCACTCATATCATAAGATAAGGACCTTTAGAACCAGTGTTATTCAGAAAAAAAATACCTCTGAAACACTTATTGTACTGAATTGGATCATAAGGTCTTAGAAGAAAAGAAAGAACATTGAAGTCATTTAATCCAACCCCTTGATTTTATAGATAAGGAAAGCAAGGCCCAAAGAGTTAAGAAACTTGTTCAAAGTCACAGAGGTAAGTGACAGAGAAAAGATCTAAATCCTGATTGTCTGTCTCCAAATCTCTTTCCATTGAAGCATGTTTATAATAATTGATATCAGAGCTAAATGATTGATCTTGAAAAGCAATTGGTGGTAGATAAATAACAGGGGGGAAAAGTCATTCTTTTCCCTTGTGCCTATCTCATAGTGCAGTGGAGCAGTGGGGAACACCTCTCCCTTCTCCTTCACTCAGGAGAAGGTATGGTGCCCAGTTGACAGCATGCCCAGACACTAAAGCTGTGGGGTTTTTTTTCAGATGAGCTTCATTTAAAAAGCAGGTTTAGGGAGCCCAGTAAAACTGACCCAGTAGAGACACTATTCTCAGCAAGGAACAGTGTAAGGCTATCAAGAGAGCAAAAAGAGCTCAGAGCATCTTAACACTGGAGACATCAATTGCTTTAACCACATGAATTCTCTCTATCCTTTTCAACTAGTGTACTCTGTGTGAATGTTCACTTTCCCACTTTTGGTTATATATGAGTTTACCTCAGGTTTATAGAGAGGACCTTCTACTACCTCCATTCATACTATGCTATTTCAAAAAAAGACCTTTACTCTGATATAGTTAATAGTTTCAATTAGCTAACTAATAAAAAAGAGTTCACCGATGAGGATAAGAGCAATAGAAAAGAAAAGAGTAAATTGGGAACAAAGACTGGTCCTGAATTCTTTGATCAATAATGTCATGTAAATCTATTGACCTGAGTATTATTTTGATTATTTTGATTTCTTCACCACTTTCCTAGTACCCTACATTATGACATTTGGAAAGTTATTCACCCAGTTCATGCCTCAGTTTTCCCATTCATAAAACAAGCATAATTCCTGGTATCTGCCTCCCTCATAGAGGAATGTTTAGATTCTATAAAGATACAAAATTTTAGGCTCATTATTTTCCTTTGGGATTCATGAACCAGAGAAAGTAGTAAAAAGAACCCAACAATTAAATCCTGGTATTGCAGACCCAGGAACTCATTTATTCCAATAGTTTTCAAGATATTAAGAGGCTAAAATCAAAATGCTACAATAATCCCAAGATCTAGCCATTGCTATTGCATTCAGGCGGCAAGTAGCAATCAGAGCACCATACCCCATTAGCAGCTGAACTCAGTTAAAGGTGTGCAAAATTGCTTAAATTGGTATTCAGCTCAATCATCAGTGCTGTATTACTAATTATAGCATAACACCATGCAAAAGTGGAACTTTGAAAGGCTGGAAGACAGTATTGTTTTAGTAAGTCATTAGGAAATTGCTTTTTGAGGACGCAATGGAAGTACAAGTTTCTCAATTAGGGGAATTATGTGGAATTGATGACATATTTGCGCATGCATGATCTGTAACTAGCAGTCCATTTGAAAATGGCCAAGCTGTTAGGGGGTCTGGCTAATGAGATCCAGAATGGTCTGATTCATTGTACAATAGAATTAATGATGAGGAGTATGCTGCAGAGACTGGTCATGTCATTGCTATTTCCACCTATAACCTGGCAGAAGTATCCAGAGAATATATTGAGCCACTGGAACAACGATGGCAAAGAGAATGTTATTCTCTTTAAAGAAACCAGCCGGACTGATATGGTCATACTTTGGGGCTATTTGGACATAGCAAGTAAGCCTCCTTGTTACTGGCTAAATAGAAGGAAAAACAAAGGAATAATTGGGCAACTCAGAAGTATTACAATGGGAATTTGCAAGAGAAAATAGAGGGTTTGGAATTGAAAGTGAGAATGAAAAATCCTTCAGCTCTTTTTCTTGTCCAGATAAAGTGTTTTTGTTCAAAAACTTGAATACACACACAATTGAGACACAATTGAGTCTCTCAGTTTGAAACTTGCCAGAGATTGCATATATAGATTTGGTTGCATAGTGAGTAGATGTTCTGTTCTTCTAAATCAGAAAAGTTACTCATATCAATAGAAACTAAATAATAATTTTCTCTGACCATGTTTGATACTACATATTTAGTATGGACTTGGGGTTTGGCTTTGCTTTGCTAAGTCAAGATTTATTTTTTTGCCATTTTCAAGATAAGAATGCCAAATTTGATAGGTATATCAAATGATCCACAGTGAGATAATTCATTTAAAAATTTTCACCCTTTCCTAGTTTCTAAAAATCCAAAGTTTCTCAACTTTGCTTTCTAAAATAAACTTAACAAATTGGGAAATTCTTTCCTTCCTTCCCTGGGTAGAAAAACACATTTATTAACTACCTACTAGATTCAAAGGTTAATAGATGCAATTCCTTCCCTCAAGGAGCAGAGGAGAGCTAAGATTGGTAAATAACTATATTATAATGTTATTCAGTAGGATGAGATATGCATAAAAGAGATCCAAACAAGAGGTGACATGGGATTTCAAAGAAAAGAAAAATTGCTTCTGGTTGGGAAAATAAGGAAAAATTTCATAAAGACAGTACATGAACTAGACTTTGTAAGATAGGTAGGATTTTTGATAGGTAGACTTAGGGAGAACATCATTACAGGAAGAGAAACGAACATGAGAAAAGGCAAATGGAATGTATTCAAAGACAGCGAATAGTAGCACACAGATTCCATGAAATAGGGACAAAATTAATAAGCCTTTTAGAATGTGTTCCAAGACAGTGAATAGTAGAGCACAGATCACATGAAATAGGACAAAATTAGTAAGGCTTTAAAAATGTGTGAAAAGGTTTTCATATTTTATTTAGTACCAGAAATTTACTTTCTCAACCAATCTCATAAAGTTGTTGGTATATCTTCTATACACCACAGGAAGTAAATCAAATAGGAAACAACTGTTTATTTGTGAAGAAGGGTCAAAATAACAACTCTGGGTTTGTTTTATTGTTGTTTGTTCATTTGTTCCTTTCTTTTAGATCAATGAAGAAGGGAATAAGAGCTCTGAGGACCAAACTCTGGGGTTTGGGATTTTTTATTATTATTGCTGTTGGTTTATTTTAGATCCAAGCAAAGAATAATTCTGAAAACTACAGAGAAACAAAAAACTACTATTAGAGAGAAAGTATCATTTGCTCAGGGAACATGGATTTAAACTTCTATCCCATGGAACTGAACAAAAATTCAATTCAGCAAACATTTACCTACAATGAGCAAGGTACAGAGAAGGGTAGAACTAACTGACTGATAGAAGTCAGCCCTGTTCTCTAGGATCTAAACTATGGGACCAAATTCTTAATAATCTTCCTGTTAGGTGGTAGATATATACCTTGAAGCCTGCTGCCATTGTGACTTTTACCTTAACATTGAAACAAAATTCATAGAACTACTAGGTTCTTCTCAGCATGAAACAGAGCAAACACATTTTTTTAAAAGACGTGGTTGACTTGTTAAAGGCTTGACATATCACAAACATTTTGATTTTCCTATCAGATTTGATGGTGATTTACTTATCCTCTGACTTTTATTGTCAGGTAATTTACAAGTTTACTTCTCCGCGAGGAACTGTGAAAAAATCTTGGGAGAAAACAGGGTTGGGGACGATAAGGGGTAGAAACAGGAAAAGAAACAAATAAATAATGAAGCTCCAAAGGTGGCTAAAATGACAGTAGAAACAAATGGAAACTATTTTATTTCTACTGTACCTGTAAGAAAGGAAACTATGGTAGAGACTTTTTTCCCCTTCTGAAATGTCTTGAATCTCACAGGTCTATTTTGGGAATTGAGAGGTCTGTGTGGGGTCCATTATTCTTCCATCTAAAGCTGCCTGTCCTAGAGAAGTACAAGACTGTAAAACTTAAATTCATTTTGCAGCAAGAAAAAAAATTAAATTATTTGCTTACAGAGAATTACAGATACAATGTAAGGTGGCATATGACATTTTAATGAATAATTTTCCAAAATAATTTTTAAAACTTTCTGGTTTTATATATTATCCCACTGTGGAAACTATTACCAACTTCATTTTCTTATTCCTGCCCACATCCTTACTGCTATCAGTATCCTTGGAAAACTAAGAGAATTGAGCTTTACAGATTCCAAGTGGCTGATCCACTTCATAGTGTCCAGAATTTGGGCAACACTGGAAGAGTCTCATTCACAAAATGGAGAATGGAGGAGTTGGGTTGAAGAAACAAACATTTTAAAGCATTTTCTATGTGTTAGGCAAATATTTTTGTAACTTATTTGATCCTCACAACAATCCTGAGAGGTACTGAGTATTATTATCCTTATTTTACATATTAAGAAATGAAGACCAACAGAGGTTAAGTGATTTACCCAAGGTCACACAGCTAGTATCTGAGGCCAAATCTGTATTCAAGGCTTTTTGGCTAAAAACCCAACACTCTATCTACCAGGTCACTCAGATGCCTTGCTCCTTCACTGAAGCACAAAATTCCACTATTAAGGATTTATTTCTATTTCATTAAGGCCCACCTCAAATTCTTCCCCAGCCATGACTTTCCCAAACTCCCCACTCAGTTATATCTCTCTTCCTTACTCCTTAGCAGTCGGTATCACTCTTAGGTACATTCAGAACATCATTATAGGAAGAGAAACAAACATGAGAAAAGGCAAATGGAATGTATTCAAAGACAGTGACTAGTAGCACACAGATTCCATGAAATAGGGACAAAATTAGTAAGCCTTTTAGAATGTGTTCAAAGACAGTGAATAGTGGAGCACAGATCACATGAAATAGAACTTATTTTACATTGTATTTTACTTGTATGCATCCTATGTTCCTATTGGACTTGAGAACAGGTCCTCAAGGACTAGTCCATGAGGACAAGTTATATATCTTGCCTCTACTTTGTATATACTACAGTGCCTCAAACAGTCCTCTTGAACACAGCAGAAAATAAATATTAGATCAATTTCCATTTTATGTCTTTGATCCTTCTCTAAGAATTCTCCTTTAGGTTTCAAATATCTAAGTAAGGATAACATCAAATCCATAACATTTAATATGAATAAACTTTACCATTATCATTCATCTTTTATAGTACATTTAGATACATGATTTTATTTGATCATCACAACAACCTCAAAAGAAAGGGAAAGCATGCATTATTCTCCCCATTTCATAGATAAGGAAATTGAGGTCTAGTGAACTAGTCTACTGGCAAAGTGGCAAGTAGAATCCCTGTCCCCTACTAACACTCTCCTTATAATGCATGCACTCTGAAAATTGTGTTCCTCCATGAAGGGATAGAATAAAGTTTGAAACTTGAAAACTACCTTGGGGGGGTAGTTCTGAAGGTAGGAAAATGGCACTAAAATTAGGGATAGGATGCTTTTTAAAAAAAAAATCACCTAGACTAGTCTTAAGTTCTACTCATAGATTCACAAGACAACCAGATATTATGTCAGGATATATTGAATTATATAGGAGTCTCCCAATGGCTAGTACTAATACTGCTTTTATTGAACATTTTTCCCCATTGTAGAAAATGCAGCCAGAAGGGATCTGGAAGGAATTTCTTGAATCTTTTCCGTATTTCTTTAATAAGGTTCTCTCTTTAATAAGGTGTAAACTTTCCTGTGAATGGGTTCCTCCTACTTTGCTTCTTTGATACCATGTTATGGATGGTTGATTCATGGCCAGTTCATAACCTTGGTTATATTTTGAAACTTTCTCTTCATAAAGAAAAAAGACTGACTTGAGAACCCAGGAGAGAGACAGAGAGAAGGGGCTATACATCAAGATTTGAACTTGGTTCCCTAGTGAAGAAGTTCATTCACCTATTCCAAGGATGTAAATGGCCCCAGAGATGACAGGACACTGCTACATTATAGAAGAGGCATCTCAGGAACAGTAAGAAGTTTCTGGATCAAACTATCACCAGAAACAATACTGGCCAGCAAGGGTGAAAAGGAATTGTCACAAAAATGAGAAATCCTGAGCAAAGCAAAGTGATTACTGAACTAAGTAGAAGCCAGATCCAAGAAGGAATGAATAACCATGAAATGGAGCAAGTTGGAAGCAACCAACAAGATATGTCCCTGGGAAAGGCTTATCATAAAACTGTCCTTTTTATTTATGGATGTAAAATATTTCATCTTTGGGAATCAATGATGTTTTTCTCTTTCTCAATGTTTCTTTAGCCTGAGTATATAGAAGCTAAAGGCACGTTTTCTTTTTTCACCTAAACATAGAGATGAACCAAATTCTAATATTAAAAAGGAAAATTTTAGAAGATTGACTGGTTGGGACCTCCAACCACCAGAGTGGGTTTATGGTAGCTCAATTTCATTGAGTCTTTTTTGCTTTTAACCTGGAGAACTACTTTTCTATGGTTCTGGTTCTGGTTCCCATGGTCCTAGTGATCTAAAAAAGTATATGATGAAACCAAGTTTTCAGATAAAACTGACCTTTTTTCAAGTTGCTTAACATATGTATGATTCATTTTCTTACAGATGCCCAGTATTAGGGCCAATGTCTCTGAATGAAGATATCAAATAAAGACAGTGAAGGAAATCAGAAAAGATAAAATAGTCGATCTTTTTCCAACATGAGTTCTGAAAGCTATTTCCTTGTTTCCTCTTGAAATTCTTTTCCTCTGAAACAGAACTATCTACCAATCCCATCAGCCACCAAGGAAGATTTCATTTTTTACCTCATTTGTTTAAATGAACTCTTAATCGGAGAAGTGTTTCAATTGCTATCATCCTTGCTTAAAAGGTAAAGCCTAAAAAAACTCAAGCAAAACATAAACATATTAGTAGAATGCTGCATTTGTAGCACATATAACTTGCCTGTGAATCTTGCATAGTATGCTATCTGGTATTTTGAATTGGACAGTATTCAAAAAACTAAGGAAGCAGCTGTCAGCCCAGAAACCTGGTTAAAGGTGAAGTTGGGAGTCTTAAGAATGGACTAGAATTTACTTTAGAGAAAAAAAAAACTTAAAAAGAGAAGGAGAAAGGAAGTGAAAAAGCAAAGGGGAAAAGAAGGTTCTGATGGGCAGCTTTATGTCACAGCTAAAAATTCAATTTAGGCAGTTAGTAATAAAGAATATCTATTAGCAAATCAGTTAATTAGGGTTATATTTACCCTTTTAATGTCAACTATAATTATTTTTTTGTTTGCACTGAGGACTCCTTAATTTATTTATAATCATTACTGCCTGTCAATAACACATAATGGACTTGAATTTCCCAAGTATGCGGCAACTACATGGTCCTGTTTTCCCTAAAGGCTAAGCCTCACCAATATTTTCAGAGAACAAGTTCTCAGCAACAAACTGGGTCTTTCTTAAGGGAAAAAAAGATAATCACTCACAAAAGATCTATCAAGAGAATCCCAATTAATTCATTTGTTAATGTTTTCAAGTTCTAAGACAACAGACCAGCATCATCTTCGTTACTTTTCTAACCAAACTATAAAGGAGGAATTCTAATTTATTTTACAGATGGAAACTGAGGCACAGGAAAGTGAGGCAAATTTCACACCAGAAGCTAATGGCAAAATCAGTATTAGCATTCACAATCTCACATTTCTTTTCCAGTTCTTTAGTCCTCCAAATCACACTGGCATCTTCTTGATAGATAAGTCAAGGTTATTTTTCTTTATCCTACAACTCAATTTCAATGTCTTTCTAATTCTATTTTGGATCATTTATATCCCTCTTTGTTATAAAAGAAAAGAATCCAGGTTCCATTTCAGCTTAAGAAAAATAGAAAAGCCCATCTCTCTGGCAAGCTGGGAAGCAGTTTTTATAACAAAATAATTACCTAATTAAAGTGCTCAATTGAATCAGTTACCACAAGCCCAATTAAATCAAACTGCCAGCAGGGATATATTACACCTGATAAGAGTTAGAGTTAGTGAATAGACCAGCAAAAGAGCATGAAGATCACACCTTTACTTAAAATTAGAGAAGAGGTTATTTATTCTTTCCTCTAAAAGGTGCCATATATTTCCACTGAAATATAGTTTTGCTGAGTGTGCGACTAGCTATATGCTTGTCATTGTGAATATAAAATAAGCCACCACTATTCCAGAAATACAAGGTCAGTTATTTACTTTATCAATGAACTTCAAGTCTTGTGTTTATGCAAATAGAAAACATGCTAACAACTGCTCTACTATAAAGTGAGCAGTGTCTCCTCTCATGTGCACCTGGTGGTAGTCATTTAATGTGATTAAACAAATGAACAAGAAAGAAAATGCCAAATTTGGATCAAGGGAAAGCTTATAGTCTCTTTAGAATAAGGGTAGACAATTGTCTTCTTCCAAACCAAAGATTCTCACCCTCCTTCCAGAAGGGAGATACTAGTTCTTCCAAATGAGGCCAATTAGAAAGTCAGTTTCCTCACACCAAAAATCCTTTTCATGATTTATAGGAATATGTTTGCTTCCATAACTTACTTCCCATTCTTCTTTGATCTTAATATATCTTCAAATAGTTTAAGAAAAACTATCAAATACAGTCATAGGAGCATAGATCCAGAGGTCATCTAGATCAGAGGTAACCCAAATTAAAATGAAATTGAGAAATTTTTAACAGATTAAATAAAAATACAATATAACAATAATAAAATTTCAATATGTGACTTCGTAAATTTAATGGCCCTATAAATAGTGACACTATAATTTAGTGGTCCCTGTTTCTATTTGAATTTGACACCACTAATGACCAATAATTTCAATTTAGAGATGTCCAGGAAACAGAAGTTTAGGAAGTTTAGAATAAATGGCTAATCTAGGATTCAAACCCAGACCCTTTGTCTCCAAGTACAACATTTTTTCTGCTATGACTTCTCACAGAATTTCAGTTCAAAAGGATCTTGGAGGCCCTTCTATAAGCCTTCCCTTCCACCCCAATTCTTTCAAGGATTCAGAAAAATGAAATGTAGCTCTTCCTCACAAAAAAATTGGGACCCATTCACAGATGATAATTTATAGGTTTTTTTCCCCTACATGAGGACATAAAAAGAAGAAAGAGGTCAAGAAAATAACATAAGTAGGCAAATTCTTTAGTAATATTTGATAATGCTGCTATATCAGTTTTTAGGCTATGTTCTATTGATGATTTAAACTTTCTCTTAAAAATGAAGTTATTAAGAAAAAAGATTTCAAAAGTTATGGCAACAAGCCTTTATTCATCACTTCTTATGTGTGCTACACTATGTTAAGCACTCCAAATAGAACTATAAATATATATAGACAGTCCCTTCCCTCAAGAAGCTTATATTCTAAGAAGGAAAACAACACATAAAAGGAAGCTAAAAAGGCAAGGAGGGGAGAGTGACTGGAAAAGTAGTAGGAAAAGTCCTTTGAGAAAAAGGTAGAACCCATAAAAGAATGAAGATATTGTTGGCTTGGATACTTTTCTGAAAATGAAAGGCCCTATTGGAACTAACCAATCAGAGGAAGGGATTGGGGAGAGAGAGAGAGAGAGAGAGAGAGAGAGAGAGAGAGAGAGAATGTGCTTCCAGTGAGTTCAGAGGTGGAGGGAACTTCCAGGATGAAAAGGGCTTTTGTGGGATAGAAATAGACCCTTAAATCAGGAATGGAGCCCAGAGAAAACCATCTCAGCAGATTAAGTCATGGTACCAGAACAAGTCTTATTTTTATGTTTTTAAAGGTTCAAAACTTCCCTCACAACATCCTTATGAGGAAAATGGTGCAAATATCATTATGTCCATTACACATAATGCAATAATGTAATGTTAGAGGAAAATATATTCTCCATGGGACTCTGGGTCTCAAGGTCAAGTCTAATTAAAGTTCTTACCACCTCTGAGATTATGTACCTGAAACATGACTTTGAATGGTGCAAAAATCTGGAGGGCACTGGCAGAGGCTGCTTAGAGCTGCCAAGAACAAGCTGGAGAGAGCTGAAGTGGTTAGGGGAGTCTCCTACTGTGGCCATGATGGCTGAGATGACACAGCTATGAGATAGAGAGCTGCAAAGATGGAGGTGTGACATCTAATCTTCTTCCTAGCTTCACAAAAGACATTGACCATGCTTCCCCACACACCCCATAGTGAGGGTCACAGGAGAAACTGTTTTCCCATTATTCTCTCAGGATAAAACTTGAATCTCAAGAAGATGTAAATTGATAGTATTTTACTATTCCTTAATGAATTTAATCTCAGTTAAATATTTTACTTTTAAAAGGCAAGTTTCTTACCTGGTAGGCTATGATAATCATTCAAGTTCCCCATTGAGCTTGAGTCAACCAAGGTATGCTTATCCAGATTGCCTCCACATTGAATATATATGGCAAAGGTTACTATGCAAATATGCGAATTGCCTTCATTCATGTATCTCAAAATATCTTAGGAATTTCTCATTATCATGTAAAAAAGTTAGAAGCCCTATCTAACATTTTATGTTGGGTGGTTGGCCACCCAAACTCAAAAGGATTTGTATTACTTGGGGAAAAAATCAGCTCTCATAAATATATATTTAGAAGATTTCTCTATCAAATTTAATGAGTCTTTCTCATGTCAAATGATTATTTCTTGGTTGTGTTTCTCAAATGTTAATATCTGATATTCAGAATATCAAGTTTCATTTAATAGGATTAATAGCCAAATTGTTAAAAATTATCAAATCTTTTTTTAAAGTCAAAACACCTTTGGAAAGATTATATGGGCCTCTTTTTTATTTTACTTATTTCCTATCCCTTTGAAGTCAGCAGGAGCTCTACACTCAAATCAGCCCCATGGTGTGCAAAGCCAGAAGAGAAATGGGACTAATACAAAAATATCCAAATATATATAGTGAAACCTTCCCAGCTATGATATTTCCCCAAAGGCTTGAGCACAGAAAATGTTATAATGAGCAGATACTTCAAGGGAGAAAAGTTACCAAAAAAAAAAAAAGTGACCATGAACCATGAGAAATAGAAAGAAGAGAAATCAGCATTTTTTTAAAAAACAAATTTTAAAGAAAGTGAATTTCAACAGATTTAGAGGATTAGTCAAAAGCCTTCATGAAGAGGAGGCACAGCTCACCATGAAGGTAAATCTGGTTTGTGACCACCAACATTTGTGGTGGATTTAGTCAGTTGGCACTTGGACCCTTCAACCCAAAAATATCTCTTTCCATTGATGCCTGAGATTCTAGCCAGTGATTCAGTTCTTTAGGTTACAAATTACTTTTTCTCTGTGGTCTTTTAAAAGACTCTCCTAAGGAAAGATAACACTTTTTTAAAATGTTTTATTGAAGATCTTTTTTTGTTTTGATTGATATTTTATTTTATTTTTCCAATAACATGTAATGAAAGTTTTTCAACATTCATCCACTTGCATATTTAATGTTACACAATTTTTTTCCACCCTCCCCTTAATGGCAAACAGTTCAGCAAATGTTCTACATGTACATATGTGTTTAACATGTTTACATACTAGTTATTTCATATATATGAGAATTTAGTATTAAGGGAAAAGAAATGGGATAGGAAGGAAAAACAAAGGAGAAATTTTTAAAAAGTGAACATAGATTTCATTCAGATTCTGTGGGGTTTTTGGTTTGTTTGTTTTTTTTCCATTTAGATGTAGATGATGCTGTCCATAATAGGTCTCCCAGGATTGAAAGATAACAATTTCTTTTTAGGTTTTTGCAAGGCATTGGGATTAAGTGGCTTGCCCAAGACCACACACCTAAGTAATTATTAAGTGTCTGAAGTTAGATTTGAACTCAAGTACTCCTGACTCCAGGACTGGTGCTCTATCCACTGCGCCACCTAGCTGCCCCCAAAAGTATAACAATTTTAAGACCCTAATTATAATTATGAGTTTGTAAGAATTATGAAAGAAGAGGTTAAGAAAATAAGAAAAAAAAACTAAGAATACTAGGGAAAGATGATGATTAAAAACCTGGTGGAAGCATTAAAATAAACTGCTAACTTTACAATGTGTCTGAAGCCTGGAAGGAAATAGGAGAACAACCAGCATATGTCGTGAGAGAATGGTAATCAGGGCAGTATAAAAACCAACTATTTGCACAAAAATAGCAGAATCAGAAAATTTCCTTACTTATCAAAGAATTTTTGAAATGCTCTAGCTAAGAAGTTTAGGGATGGTTAGTAAATATAATAGATAATAAAGAGAATTTGAGCTTAATTTTTACTTTGGCAAAATAAAATAAAATAAACAGAATGAAGTTCTTTAGGGTCACATTTGATAAAAAAATTTTCCCCCAGACCAGGGAAACAGGTCAGAAGCCAGCAAGTTAGAAAAAGATCTTTGATTAGTATAGACAGTGGTAAGTCAACCATAAACAATAGTTGCCTTACTTGATGCCAATCTTTTTTTAAAGGAAGAACATGATAAAGGGATGTTCATATGCATGGTAGGTGTTTTAAATTGTTCTTTTCATAAATGAATTCATGCGAGCATTTATTTGAAGTATAATAGTTTTACTACCCTAGCTATGGTATTCCTGGTCAGACTCTTACTATTACCAAGTCTATTTATGGATTAATGAGAGGCTCCAAGAATTCAGATGACCTTCAGGAGAGGGCCATTAGGATAATTTAAAAGCTGAAATAAGAAGGAAAGATTCAAAGAACAGAGATTATTTGGTTTGGGGAAGAAAAGACTATTTTATAGCAATTTTGAGATGTATGAAGAACTCTTTCACAAGTAAGGGTGAAACCCTCCAAAAATTGCCCAGTTTGGATGGAAGGAAAATAAAAAATGAGAGACTATAAATTCAATATACATTCTAACAATGTCACATATTTATTTGAGTGTCATGGTCACTTTGTGTGGTAAATACTATAAATATTAAACCCATTTTACAGGTTTAACTACTGAGACATATACAATATGAGGTATGTACTACAGATAGCTAACCCATCTTAAGGATTGGGCTACTGAGACCCAGATTTTAAGTATCCCCATCACACAGTTAGTATCAGAAGCAGACATAAATTCAAGCCGTACCCCATCCACAGTAGCTGCTTTTTAAAGGGAGGAGAGTATTTGTAAGGAATACAACAGATTAAAAGGTCCAGCCACATTAGTCATTATATTAACCATAATACCTGACTATGATACCTGAGTAGCTATACCACAGGCCAGGGAAAATAAAACATATGCTTGGTTAGATGAAAATGGTGGGAGTCATAAAGGAAATGTTGACAGAAGAGTACAAGTCCAAGAGTATAAGCCAAAGTAGCCACAAAGGAACTGTGAAGGAGATGTGATCTGCATCCAGAGAAAGAACTGATAAATAGATATATAGAATGATTTTGAGAGTGTGTGTGTATATGAGACATATATATATATATATATATATATGAATAATATACTTGTGCCTAATGGTAACCATCTCTAAAGTGGGGAGGAGGGAAGGAAAAAAAGAAAAAATGAGTTACATAATAACTATTATATATTTTAAAGGAATAGCAAGTTGTTCATAATAGATTTGCAGTTTCGTGTGCAAATATACTTTTTATTCTACTATACTTTGGAAATGTTTGTTTTGTTTCATAAATTAAAAATAAAATAAGTAAAAAATTTAAAGATATAAAGGGGGAAAAAGACCAGTGAAAAGAGTTTATATTTTATATAATTTGTTTTAAAAGAGAGAATTTTATAGTAAATTTTTTCATAGTAAACATGATTTGAGTGTTGTGATTTTTTTAGAAAAGTTTGAATCATGTTTTTTTAGAAACTGCATCTAGGTTATAAAATGGTCTAGATGGAAAATAAGACTGGAAATATCCACTAAGTAACTGTATGGAAACCCAGACATGGTAACAGGGGTCATGACAACATTATTCTCTTCATTTATACTCTATTCCAGCCTTACTGGCCTTCTTGGCTGGTCCTGCCACTGGACATTACATTTGGTTGGAATGCACCCCTCTCTCATCACTGTCTTAGAATCTCTGGTTTCCTACCAAGCTCAATTAGAAAGTCATCTCCTTCATGAGACCTGACCTAATTGTTTCAGATATTAGAGTCACCCTCTCCCCAAAATGTTACTCATACTTAGTTTGTATATACTTACATATAAATGTAAGCTTCTTCAGAGTGGCATTTTTCTCAATGACTAGCACAGTATCTATCACTTTGTTGTTCTTCAATTGTGTCTGATTCTTCATGACCTTAGTTGGGGTTTTCTTGGCAAAGATACTGGAGTGGTCAATCATTTCCTTCTTCAGCTCATTTTACATATGAGGCAAAAATGGTTAGATGACTTGTCCAGGGTTACACTGCTAGTTAGTGTCTGAGAACATATTTGAACTCCATTCTTCCTGATTCTATCCTCAGTGGCATCTAGCTGCATCTAGCACATAGAAGATAACTTAATAAATGATGATTGATCGATTAATGGTAAATTGTGGGATCTGCTTCTCTTTTTCCCTCTACTTTCTAATTAATACCTTAAATTCAAACATTAGAATTTTATTCTCTTAAACTACATGGTTTTAATATGAAACCTATAAGTGTGTGTGTGTGTGTGTGTGTGTGTATAAGAACTCAATAAATATCATTGATTATTTTATTTTATGTATTTAAAAAATATTCTTTTGAGGAGTCTAGAAACTTCACCAGAATGGTTAAGAACCCCATATTTAGAAATGGTAACTAAGTGAACTAGAAGAAACAAAAAGATTTTATATGAAACTGACTTTCTGTATTATACAATTTGGTTTTTTGTGTATTTTAAACAAATTAAGTTGCTGTAAAGCAGATACAACTTACTATTAGTGAGTTTGAAATCCTTTTCAGAAAGCCTTTTGGATCAAAAGGTCAGTGCATCTACAAGAATATTAGACTAGATATTGGACCAGATGCCTGGGCAGAGTGGGCAGTGCATACCAATAAAATGAGAAAAAGGACCCCTAGAGGGGAAGCTGAGAAGACTGAAAACAAACTGACTTCTTTAACCATTTTATCTAAGAACAGCCTTGATAATGACCCTGGAAATAGAAAGGAAGTAACTTGTCCTTGTCTCTTTTCCTATGCCCACTATTATCTTTGTATTCTCTTGAGATACCGCCCACTGTAAACCCTTATTAGTGGTAAAGACAGGTCAGTCTTAACAATAGGAAGCATGTCCCAAAATCTATTATCTAAAATATAATTCAAATCTCAGCTCCACGCTTCTTTAATTTTTGATAATGAGCATTTGGTGTTCATGAGAATATAGCGTTGTAAATTGAGGCAGCTAATAACCCTAAGAATTAGTTCCTCTGAAATCAGTGACAAGAGTGCCCTCTCCTTTGTTTCCTGACCTTGAAACTCCATGACTGAAAATATTGCTGAGGCTTTTAATTTTCTAGATTACACTTCTCCTTAAGTGACTCCAAAGACTAGAAGTTCCTCTCTGGAAACAAATGATGATTAAATGAAACATTTTTATCAGTTCTCTGGAAAACAACACATCTCTTTACCCTTGACCTATGATTAGCTCACATGGCTACCTCAAAAGAGAAGAGAGAAAAATCAGCATCAAACCGATTAAGAACAACTCTGAGATTTAGAGCATGTGCTAGTGGTGGATTAGTAGAAACATTGTACTTCTCCTAATGGGAGAGAGAAGCTGGTACAGTGACCTGAAATGAGGAGATAGAGCCCCAAAGACAAGGGTGCTGAAGGGCAGGCCTAAGACAGAAGGAACATGACCCAGGGTACAAAAACCAAAGAGAAAGAAAATTAATTATCTAATAATTGCCATTTCAACTCATTCTTGCTAAGTAGACATAAACAGAATAAGAAAAAATGATTGCATATAAAACTTTGAATTTGTTATATACAGCGTATCCTGAAATAAATAAGGTGCTAATAAAAATGGCCTGTGTAGGTACCTTTCTAAAGTTTTAGTTTTCTTTATGTTTTTGATTCCATTTTAATTTTTCTCCCATCATTATAACTATCCACTAACTCAATCTCCCTACAAGCAGACACCCTCCCTTGTAACAAATAGAAATAGTCATAATTTGTCTAGCTATATTGTCCAGTATCCTGGACAAAAAACAGTTGCCCTACTCTTGTTAAAGCTATAAATCAACATTAAAGTTAAATATAATTAAACTTGACTATTCTGTTGAGTCATAGGAATAATGTCCAAGGCTCCTATAATTGGAAGTGCCAAAGTGCTTTCAGAAAGGGCAATTTTAAGGTGGTCTGTTCTAAAGCCTTTTAGTTAACTTACAGAGACAAAAGAGTATAGTAGGGAGAAAGAAAAAACAACCTTCATTCTGGGACCACAATGAAAGAGATGAGTTCCACTATCTGGTCCTCAATCAGGCATTCCCCCTGTACCTTCAGAAATAAATCTACCATGGTCTCTCAGAATAATTTAATATTAGAGAGAGAATCTTACCACAAGTTTGCAAACATAAAAAGAGATCATTTTCTTCATTCTAAACCTGAAAATTAAATGCATCCTCCAAATTCTTCAGGGCTTTTCCTACTCCCCACAAGCAATTTTGTGACATTCTATTTGACTTTCATGATAGCAGATTAATGAATATTTACAGATAGCAGTAATGGCCATGGAGAAATCCCCAGAGATGTTCATCTTCACTTCATTTGTATTATCAATAATGAGCGTTTTCAAAGCACCTGCCTTAGCATAGAACAATAACATTTTGTAGCTTAAGGATTTCAAAGCAAATTAAATAAGAAAAAAAAAGGTATCTGCTTGCAAAAGAAATCAAAGACACAGAAGTTAGTAAATTACCTAAAGGTTAAAAATTACTTTGGAAGAAAGTAAAAATTTTAAAAAGGAGAAAGAAAAAAGGGAAGGGAGGAAGGAAGGAAGGAAGGAAGGAAGGAAGGAAGGAAGGAAGGAAGGAAGGAAGGAAGGAAGGAAGGAAGGGAGGGAGGGAGGGAGGAAGGGAGGAAGGGAGGGAAGGGGAGGGGAGGGGAGGGAAGGGGAGGGAAGGGGAGGGAGGGAGAAATGGAGAGAAGAAGGGAGGGAGAGAAGGAGAGAGTGAGGGAGGAAGAAGGAGGGAAGGAAGGAGGAAAGGGAGAGAGGGAGGAAGGGAAGGAGGGAGGGAGGGAGGAAGGAAGGAAGGAAGGAAGGAAGGAAGGAAGGAAGGAAGGAAGGAGGGAGGGAGGGAGGGAGGGAAGGGAGGAGGGAAGGGAGGAGTGAAGGAAAGGAGGAGGGAAGGAAGGATAAACCACATTCTTTTCTTGCTTGGCTATAGGTGTCCTTCATGATGTCTTTTATATACCTTCTTGAATACAGCTCATCAGTTTTATGCTGTAGCACACTTACATCTTCTACCACATCTTTCCATTGGCCTTTGACTCATTTGAAATTTTTTATATTCTTGAAATTAATTTGATCATGATTCACAGTTACATATCACTGAAAGAATATTGAATATTTTAATTGGCTTTTGTAGCAGCAAAAAACTAGAAATCATTGAAAAGACTATACTATTTCCCAAATGTATTCTCTTAATTTTAAGCCTGCTTTATTTTTCACCTGCAACATTTGTTTTATTCAATACACTGTAATCCCAAATGCATGCTATAATATGGGCATTATTCATTTATTTTCCAGTGTGGACAACTAGGCCAATCTCTTAAGTGTCAATGGATCCCATTTAGAAAACTGTAGTTTTACCATTTTTTTAGCTTCCTTATTATGATGGCAACTGTTTTGTACGAGTTTTTCAAAAAGTAGTGATAGCCAGAGTCATTACTTTTATCCATTTCCCACTTCTTAAAGTAAATATTTCATTCAAAGAAGAATCTATACTATATTATGCAGTAGGCTGTGTTGAAACCTATACACTATATTGTTTTACTATACTCCTACCAATTTTCATTTATTCATACTCCAAAATATTCTGTTTCTTGTACTCTGAAAAATTTGGCACTAAACCAATTTTAGGGGTGGCTAGGTGGCACAGTGGATAGAGCACTGGCCCTGGAATCAGGAGTCCCTGAGTTCAAATGTGGCCTCAGATACTTAATAATTACCTAGCTGTATGGCCTTGGGCAAGCCACTTAACTCCATTGCCTTGCAATTAATTAATTAATTAATTAATTAATGAACAAATATTTAGTATGATCAGCTACGTACCTAAATGGTATGTACCTTCATTTAAAACTGCTTATGTTGGTCATCAAGGCTAGTTAGTTGGATGAGGAAGTTTACTAAAAGCTACAGAACTTGAGGAGGAAGGGAAGGAGGGAGGGAAGGAAGGAAGGAAGGAAGGAAGGAAGGAAGGAAGGAAGGAAGGAAGGAAGGGAGGGAGGGAGGGAGGATATTCTAGAGTTGGGGCATCAAATGCAAGGTGTGTAGGCATGTACTTTACAGAACTCACAACTGCAGCCAGGCTTGGATTAAAATATAATTGGGAAATATTTTTAAAATAAGTAAAAATACAAAAAAATAGATAACATATCATTTTGAAACTAAATATGCAGCCCCCAAGGATCCTAATTATAAATTCATGGCCCCAATTTCTATTTGAGTTTGACACCACTGGTCTAAATTTGCCCTATGTATAGCATGACAATATTATTAGAGAAGCAAGTCAACAAAATCACCAGTCATTATGGAATAAACAAAAGCTTTCTGGCTCCCAGTGAAAAGGAAAATGTCAGTAGAGAACTAAAAGATACTTTTTGAACCATTTTTTATGTCAGCATGACACCATGGAATAGGAACATAAAGATAAGGTAGTGCTGGTGCTAGTAGATTTAATTACATTAGTGTATGATTAGAGTAGTCATCAATGTACTATATATTTTTGTCAAGATATGGGCAAAAAGAAAAAAGGGCCATGAAGCTGAGAATGTTAAAAAAAAAAAAAAGCATTGAGTATACCATGAGAGCTATTAGTTCTGTAAAATTTAAGGTAGTCAACCAACAACAGGTAGCTAGAGAGCTATATTTACAATCACCTAATAGAGAGAAAGAATGTCTCCTTCTTTAATGGTATAAGCCATTTACATTTATCCCATCAGGGATATGAAAGGAGGTCAAATCATACATCATTTTCCCTGGAAGGGTCAATGGAATTAATAATGTAGTCTTAAAGGTGATTTGAGAGTTAGATTATTCAGAAATGAATCAGCAAATAGCAACAAAGTCTCCCTAGCTGGGTTTCATTTCATGGTAGTGGCAAAAGTGGCAAGACCAAGGAGCTAACCCAACCTTTTGTAGAAGTGGGAGATTTGGGACAGCTAGGTGGTGCAGTGGATAGAGCACTGGCCCTGGAGTCAGGAGTACCTGAGTTCAAATCCGACCTCAGACATTTAATAATTACCTAGTTGTGTGGCCTTGGGCAAGCCACTTAACCTCACTTGCCTTACAAAAAAAAGTGGGAGATTCACAAGTGTTACACATTGCATATCTTTTCAAACTTTTTTAATGAAGTGATTCATCATGTTGAGAACTTTTTTTCTTCTTTTCCTTCCTTTCCTTGTCTTTGAAAAATAGTACTTCATTAGGTGGCTCCCTGGAAAGAGAGAAACTTTGCAGGGGAAACTTCTTCTTAATGTTCAGTCATCTTTAGTTATGTCTGAATCTTTGTGACCCCCACTGGGGGAATGTTTTGACATTTTCTTCTATACCTCATTTTACATATGAGGAACCTGAAATAAACGGGATTACGTGACTTGCCCAAGTTCACATAGCTAGTAAGTGTCTGAGTCCAGATTTGAACTCAGGAAGATGAGTCTTTATGACTCCAGGTCCAGAATATGTTACATTCCACCATCCAGCAGTCCTAGGAGAAACTATGATGATGTAAAAACAAAAAAAAATAACATTAATAAAAACTTATTTTAAAAATAATGATTAACCTATGGGTAGACCCATCATGCTTATGGTGAAGGTTTATAGGAAGACATAAATAAGAATTGCACAAAATGAAGTGTGGATTGACAGAAGTACCCATAAATTCAATGAAATATTGAAATATTAAGGAAAAAGAAATGTTGTTGTTGTCAGTTCCTATATATTTAATTAGGTCAGCAAATTCTTGTATCTTTAGATGGTTTGGATAAGTCATAGAGCAAAAATAAAACCCAGGTGAGCCTTTGGTCACAAAAAAAGATTTGTTATATGGTTTGCATTTCTCAAGCACAAACTTCTTTCATTTGGGTCTGTTTTGGTATCTCTTTCCAACATACTAACCAGGGTAGATAGAAGTGGGAATAGGTAATGTGAAGGGTTAGTGTAATTATTCCAGGTTTTGGTATCCTATTCAAATGGCGAAAGGTTAGAATTCTAATAAATGCAGAATCTGTGAGATCATTCAAGAGACAGCATCTAATACAGGGTTCAACCTAAAACTCTGTTCGATCACCCTGAGGCATCAGTTTTCAAAGGGTAACACAAGGACCTCTAGAGGTATCTTTTCAGGAAGTTTACAAGGCCAAAACTATTTTCATAAAATGCTAAGATGTTTCCATTTCTAATTCAATAAATATTGGTAGTATAGCATGCATAGATATACATAAACTTAAGGTCAATAATTTTTAAGAGCATTAAGGAGCCCTGAGACCTAAAACTTTGAGAAACATTGCAGTAAACATTTGGTGAGACCAGATGTAAAATTAGTCCCTGGAAGGTAAAGGTTATTAGAATACTTTTTAGGATTCATATGAAAAACTGAAGATTACATTCAATCTCAAATGTAACAAGCTGTTATTAATATTGTTATCTATATTTAGTTCCTCCTAGTGATTTCCAAATTATGCCTTATCTGATACCATCATCAGGTTCTGAAAGTGCAACACTATGCAAATACTAAATAACTAAATTACTCTGTTCACTGTTGGAAGCAACTGGAAAAGGCTGTTTTAGGTCCAAAGGCATCAGTTTTGTCACCAAGAAAAACATAATTCCAATTTAGTGTCACAATACCAACTGCAAACCCAAGTGTTTTTCAAACTGGTCTTCATTTACCGTGGAGAAGACAATAGAGTAGTCCAGGAAAACCTATTATCTCTTCACAATTCTCACATATGATGTACATAAACACTATTCAAAAATCCACTACATATGTCCTCAAATCAACAAAGTGGTCATTTTAGGAACACCCAAAAACTAAAATTCTACCAGTTGACAGTAAGTCTAATGGATGGTGGGGGCAGCTAGATGGCACAGTGGAAAGAGCACTAGCCTTGGAATCAGGAGGTTGAGCGTTTGAATCCAGCCTCAGACATTTGCCACTTACCAGCTGTGTGACCTTGGGCAAGTCACTTCACCATGATTGCCCCATATCCAGAGAGATATCTCCAGTCATCCTGATTCATATCTGGCCACTGAACCCAGATGCCTCTGGAGGAGAAAGTAAGTCTGGTGACTTAGCACAACTCCCCCACTTCACTCAAATCCAATTCATGTGCTTGTCATGGCATCACTTCCCTGATGTCTTCTTTGATAAGGAAGGACAAACATGATCATCAAATGTATGGTGAGTAGTTACATTCTGACCCCTCAAATCTTTCTCTATTTAAAGATAAATAGGTCAACATCTCCCAAAAAGTTACACAACTTTAATCATTCTTGACTATCAACATGGCTAATCATATCAATAAATTAGGTTATGGTTTGATTTGAGAATCACCTACCAAAAACAAAAACCAAACTCCTTGCTTACTGACCTAGAGTTATCTTGAAATTCTCCAGAGAAGCAAAATTACTTGAATTTTCACCCCTGGAAAATGTCAATATCTTTTCTGGGAAGGGTAGTATGCTAATTCATCCATTTTGAGAAAGGCTTAGTTTATTAAATAAGCTAAATAATTCCTGAAATAGAAATAGATTTTGATGGGGAGAGATGATCTGAAAAAGTTCTGAGTGTGAAATGCTATCTAGAGACTTCACTGGGGAGAGAAAAGCCATCACAAGATCACTGGACACCTGAAAAAGAAACAAGATCATCAAAGACAAATTTGCTAATAATTGTCACCAAAATGATAAAAATGTCAGGATGAGGGGCAGGTAGGTGGTGCAGTGGATAGAGCACTAACCCTAGAATCAGAAAGACCTGAGTTCAAGTATGGTCTCAGACACTTAATAATAATAACCAAGCTGTGTGACCTTGGGCAAGTCCCTTAACCCCATTGCCTTACCAAAAATAAATAAATAAATGATTTTAAAATGTCAGGATGGAAGGTTCTCATATTTGGAGAACTTTAGGGAAAAAAATATAAAATCATCTGATCAGGAGAATGTAGACATTCACCTGCTCAAAAGTTGGGGGATGAGGAGGAGAAATCTATTGACCAGACAAGTTATGACTTCTTCGAGAATCCCATTTATTCCAAACTAGGGAGATGTAACCTTTTCCCAAGTGAGTTTTGCTTTCCAAAAGCTCATCTCAATTTAGTTATGTTATATAACAATATTAGTTTCATAGTTCTTAGTATTTTTGTATTATTCATGGACTCCCTCTTATTCCATTTCACCAAGCAAAGTAGGGTAAACACAGGTACTTTTTTCTCATTTTAAAATAAAATAATTTTTAGCCCCTGTAGAGCAAAAGGCTGCTGATCAGACAAGATGCATGTGTAGCAGAAGCAATCAGATTTAAAACATTTCTTAGCATCAGCCAAAAGCCAAATTTTAGATGTAAACATTGAGGGAACATTTAGGTTACTATTCCCTCTTGAAAATATATCAGTCCCTTGAAATCTGCCTTTATGTTCCTTGAAAATTTTGTTTCCTTCTTTTAGCTAGGAATTATTAAAATCAGATTTGTCATTTACACTGAATTCTTAGGGAGATTTTATAGTCAAGGACCTGGAAAGATCACAAGGCTTTGTCTCTAATCATCAAGCAGGACCCAAACTCATAAATATACTAGCATAGGGCAATAGAGATTTTGCTCCATTTGGGGGAAACAGAAAGTACCAATAGTACTGGCATGCTTCCTCCCCTTGAAAATAATAACCCTAGCCCCAAACCTTCTCTACTGGGGTCTTTCTTCCTCCCCCCCAACTCCACTCCTTAGCAATTTCTAGATCTTTGCCAATATAGAAACTTTGTAAGCATCTGAGTGAGGCTTTGTCCCCATCCTGGGACCATATCCTCAATTGAACTCCCCTATTTCCTCCTTCCTCCAGATGCAAAATTTGCTATGGCTTTAACCCAGTTCAGTCAGCTGGGTCAAAGGAGGAGCTGATCTACTTAAAGTTCTGTCTAGAGAAGATGATTCTACATCCATTTATAACCCTTCCCCAAATCTAACTAGTCTTATAATTAGAAAATTTTTCCTTAGAGCTAACCTAAATTCCTCCCACTGTGGCTAAAGTCCATTTATTTTTAGCACATGCAGGTGGAAAATAATTGGTCACTACTCTCCTATATAATAAACTTTTATGCACATAGGGACCATTATTGTGCCCCGAGGCATTCACTCCTCTGGTTCCTTAATCTTGTGTCATAACACTTTGAACTTCCTTTATACAATTCAACACTTGAAGAAATCTCTGATTTTATCAGTGTGGCCAGAACCTCCACTTCTTACTCACAATACTTCCTCATCCTAATGGATGGTTTCATAAACTATTAAGGTTTTTTTAAGAAATCACTTTGAAACAAGCTTTCTGAAAGCCTACATATTACACTCAGCTAGGTCCTGCTTGGGTAGCAACTCAACTTTTAAAAAAATGTTTTCCCTTCATTCTTGAAGAAGATGACCATGACATCAGGGAAGTGATGCCATGACAAGCACATGATTTGGATTTGAGCGAGGGGGGCTTTCTCCTTCAGAGTCATCTAGGTCCAGGGGCCAGACATGAATCAGGATGATTGGAAATGATCCTGGATGTGAGGCAATCAGGGTGAAGTGACATCCTTAATCATAAAGATGAAAGGAAGAACCACAAATATGATTTTAAAAGGTGGAAACAAACACATCTGTTCATTTAACAAAAGCACAAACTATGTATACTGTGTTAGAAATGATAGAGAGGAAGGAGATTTAAAGATAATGTTTTATATCTCTTTTTTTATATGTTTAAAACTTAGGAGTAATAAGATGAGCTACAGATAAAATTTCATGGAAATCAGATGTTCCCAGGACACAAAGCTAGTAAATGTCTGAGGTTGGATTTGAACTCTTGTCCTCCAGACTCCAAGGCCAGTGCTCTGTCCACTGCACCAACTAACAAAATATATTACACACATACAGCAATCAAAATCCTCTGCTAAGGCACTGGAAATAAGATATAGAGGAAACCCAATGAATATTGAGTATCAGGAACCACATAATGCTAGGCATTTCCACTTTGGACCTAACAAAGCTCCATTGGCATTACCTCATAAAAGGTAAAAATGATATCTTATATATTTATAATACTTTAAGGTTTGCAAAAAATTATCTCACTGAACCTCCTAAGAAGTCTATAAGATAAATGCCATTGTTATCCCCATATTACAGGTGAGGAAACTGAGGCAGCTATATGGTGAATGACTAGTCTAGGATCACAAAATTAGCACCTGAGGCAGAATTTGAATTCAGGTCTTCCTGCCTCCAAGTTCAGGACAAATCTGTTATACCAACTACCTTCTATAACTCAGAGATACTTTCATATCACAATGAAGAATTCAATTATTGTGTCCACTTAACACATTCTAATTTCCATGAAATTTTATCTGTAGCTCATCTTACTATTCTAAGTTTTAAACACATAAAAAGGAAGAGATATAAAACATTATCCTTAATTCTCCTTCCTCTCTACCATTACTAACACAGTATACATAGAATGTGCTTTTGTTAAATGAACAGATGTGTTAGTCTCTACCTTTTCAAATCATATTTGTGGTTCTTCTTTAATCTTTATGAAGGATTAGAACCAATAAATTATACAGTGTCCTACTCAGCAAGCATAAGCAAAAATTCTGGGTAAATTTTAACTGTTCAGTTTTCAGAGACTGACCTTCTATCCCTGGGTTCCAATAATTGAGTCAAAATTAGTCTTTAGATCCAAATGCTGGGCACCAGTGACTAAGAGAGGGACAGAAGGCTTCCTTCACTCCACCATGCCTCCTCTTTCCTTCCCCACCATCTGTTTATTTCCTTTTCCTACCTTTTATTGCCCAAATCTGGCACTAAAAAGAACCATGCAAAAATGAAAGCTAAAAGAAAAAAAGAATAGGAAGTAAATCATGTTCCTTTCTATTTTTCCCCATCCCATCCTTACCTTACCCCCTCCCTCCAAATGTCATCCTTTCAGAGAGCACAATTTATCAGTGGTGCCCCAGCTCCTTCTGCCTTGATTGGGGGAAAGGGAATAACCCACCAAGTGAGAAACTGCATTGTTTCAAACCTAACCCTGTTCTCTAGCCAGAAAATGCTCTTGCCAAAAAAACACCCTGTCATTCACTCGACATTATTACCAGTGGATAAATGAGGGGTTGTGATTTCGGTTCCTTTCCTAAATTGCCCGGTAAAGTGGCATTCCCTACTGTCACCCAAGCTACCCTGCTATTCTGCAAGTATCCCAACCATGCTCTTTTCCAAGAGGACCATTGAGATGTGAACAAATGACTTTAAAGCTTGTCATTCCAGTACTTGGACTACATGAGTTTTGGGAACTAGCATTCTCTGTTTGCCGAGAAGCACATCTAATTAAGAGGCTCTCCTTGTGTGGGGTTAGAAAGGTTTGAGTGAAAAAGCCTCTTAGCCAGACTGTCGTTTCTTCTTGCAGTCCACTCTGGTGTACCATGAAGAAGGTTCCCTTCAAGGTCAGCTTGGCTATAATGGCTCTTGCCTCATGCCTCTCAAAGAACCGTTAAAAAAGGAGAATGTTTATCGTTTTTGTGTCCTGGACCCCTTTGGCATTCTACTGAAGCCTATGGACTCTTTCTCAAAATCATGTTTTTAAATGTATAAATATAAAGATACACAAGATTGCAAAAGAAACAATTATATTCAAATACAATAGTAAGTTTTAAAAAACAAAACAAGCTCATGGTCCTCAGGTTAAGAAGTCCTGTAGTCTAAAATATTCCAGCTTCATCTTACCACACCCTCATGACTGACAATGATAAAGAGCTTATTCAACTCAATTTAACAAATATTTATTAACTATTTCTATGAAAGTCATTATGTCAAATGCTAAGATTATAAAGGGGGTGGGGAGAGGAGGAGGAGTTCTTGCCCTCAAGAAATTTATACCCTACTAAGAAAATATTTAATTATCATCTGAATGCAGGTGATTCCCAGCCCGAGTTTCTGTCTATTAGATATTTCAAACTGAATGTCTCCTAGGCATCTCAGACTCAACATGAGAGTAGGGACTTCACCCATGATTTCACTGGTTTGGAGAACTCCCAGGGAAGACAATTTGTTCCCCCAATACACATGCGTAGGCAGCCTCTCTCCAAATTACCAACTTAAGCAAAGATGTCAGTGTGGCTCACAACATTCCTAAGTGCTAAGGGAATCAGTTCAAAATGTGGTTCCTGTCCGACTTAATGTTTTGATGTATTAATAAAAAGATATAAAAACGTATGTGACTTTCTCAATCAATATATCCTTACGCACAGTTTGGTGGCCTTAGTTTCTATTTGACATTACTCAGCTAGAGAGGTGAAAAGTAAAGTTACTTAGCTAGGGTCACCCAGTCAGGATGTGACTTCCTGGCTTCAAGGTCAACTCTTTCTCCACTATACCATGCTGCCTCTAAAAACAAAGGTCTTAAGAATTCAAATTTAAGGCTAGAAAAGACCTTGGAAGTTGTCTAGTCTAATCTCTTCTTTTTTATAGATAAGAAAACCAATGCCATGCCCAGAGAGTCTATGTAACATGCCAAAGGTTGCAGAGACAGGATTCAGTAATAAAGTCTGGATTTGAATTCAGATCCATTGGTTCCCTGGAGTTTAGCATTCCAATTCTTGGTTCTATTTCCACATTCCCACTGTGTAATGGATAGAGAA
Organism: Macrotis lagotis; assembly: GCF_037893015.1. NCBI lineage: Eukaryota > Metazoa > Chordata > Mammalia > Peramelemorphia > Peramelidae > Macrotis > Macrotis lagotis. The sequence continues at coordinate 160,371,531 of NC_133660.1, forward strand.
CTAGCATTCAGCCAGGAAATCTTGGGTACAAGTCCTTCCTCTGACTTAGAGGGGTTAGGTGAGCTCCATCAAGTCACTTAGACTCCATGTGTCCCAGGCAGCTATCTAAATGTGTAAGCTACAAAAGAAGGTGCCCATCTGTATGGGTGGACAGATGGAGACAGAGAAATGGATCCATAAATAGGTATGGTTGGAGAGATAGGTATTTAGATGGTAAAGCATTTTTTAAGTACCAAAAATATTTCCTTGCGCAAAGAGTCCTTTACATCAATTAAATTCCAGCGTCCAATCCTTGTTCCTCTCCCAAATCCTACCTCTCACTCATAAAGTATTTCAAAATACTTAGTAGTTTATCTATAGTTTAGAACCAAGGAGCTCTGGCTCAAAGGAAATAAAAATATCCTTCAACCTACATAATTATAAAGGTAAAATCAAAAGCTAAGGAAACCTCCTTGAACCAAAATCCCCAAGTGCTTTCTGTGTTTCATGACCAATCCATCACAGCCACAAGGTTCAAACTAGAGGTTATAAGAAAGGGAGGCAGGCACCTTAATGAATTAAAAACCATAGTTCTCAATTTCATCAGACCCATCATACTTTTAGGGAACTATAGAGAAAGGAAAGAAATTTCTCTTCTATACCATATTGCCTATCCCTTCTTGACTGATAAAGAATATCCAATTTAATATATACAAATATATAATATAACAAACATTACAATTATTTAAAGTTTACAAGTATTTGATCACTATAAACCTATAAGAGATATAATATAAGTAACACTAATGCATTTCAGTCAAGAAAACTGAGGCCAAAAATGATCTTGAACATAATCATGGTATAAAGTTGGAATTTGAATCTGAACCTTCTTACTGCAGGAGTCAGTCTCTGTTCAAGAGCACTGATCCTGGAGTTAGGTTTGAATCCCATTCTCTTATATTTATCAGTTATCTAACTAACCACTCTCTAAGCCTAGGATTCTGACCATATATTTCAAATGGGCTATGAACTTGGATAGGGGAAAATATGTATTTGTTTAAATATGATTCATTTCTTTTATAAATCTATGCTTTTTTCATTTTATAATTGGAAAATATTATTCTAAGATGGGTTCCATAGATTGTTAAATCACACATACACACACACACACACACACACACACACACACACACAGTAAAGAACCATAGTTCTAAGCTCCAGTTTCCTCATCTATAAAAAAAAAAAAGTCAATTTATAGGACCTATGTCAGGGTTGTTCTAAGTAATGCTTCTTGTAAACCTTCAAAAGCTATGTGATGTTATTAATTATACCGTGTCATAACACTACCTTACATTTACAGAGGGTTACCCTCATTAGATACCCCACCCTAGATAAATGGGTGACATGCTACATTACACTCATGTTCTAACAAAAACAAAAATGATTAGACACCTTCTCTCAGGTCCAAGACTTTCAGACTTTCCTTTCCACTTGCCTTTTTTTACCCAAAAGGCACAATGTCAGTGGGCTCCACGGTTCCAGGAGACTGAAGAAAATTTTCCAAACTATGGCTCTTCACCTTCACTATAGCATCTCTTCTTCCAAGTCTAAGTTTGTACAAACCTTAAGCCAAAGCCCCCCAATTTAAGTCAATGAAAGATAAATCAAGGCACACCCAAATTTCATACTTGTCTGCCACACACACACACACACACACACACACACACACACACACACACACACAAAGATGTAAAAATTAGTATGAAAGAGACACTAAGGAAAGGGGAGGAAATAAGAAGTTTGGGGGTGTTCTCCGCCAAGACAAGACTGACTTATACTGAAACAATATGCTATGCCTTGGAAATGTGTTCAAACCCATCACCTTCATTCAAGCCCTCGCTAAAACTTTAAATGAGTTATTATACACATTAAATTGTCATTTAATCGTACCCAAGCACTATCATAAAAGCCAATGAAGCAAGCCAAGCAGCACCAGAATAAAAAATACTACACTCGTTACATTCTGGGCACAAGTTTAAAAAAATGCTTACTGTCATTTCATCTAAAGAGAGAAAAAAAAGCCTCCTGTCATCACACTTAGCAAATAGTTTATGAGAACTTGACTTCCTTGCTTCCTTTGATTTAGCTGGAAGAGCAGTGTCTGCTACACAGCAGCTGTGGGAGATTCCCACCTGAGCACTTCACTGGCAGACTGTGAGGTGAGAAGATTTGGCCCCAGAAAGTGGCCCCCCTCACTCAGATTTAAGGTACTCTGTAAACCTGCATCCTCTCAAAACTGTAACACACAAGTCCCCACCAATGTGTTTACTTTTACTAGCCAATCTGAGGGCACAATTAATTCAAAGCAGTCATTGAATGAAATAGTATAAGAATGTGCCAGATGACAAGTTGGTTACTGTTCTTCATTCTTGAAAAGGACCACAATGACATCACTTTATTAAGGTCAAAGTACAGTTAAGTCCAATCTAGACCAGTATAGGTTTGGAAGACTTTACCACAGGTCAAGCACAAATACTCCAAGTGAACATCTGGTGCAGTAAGAAATTATCAAAATCATAGTTTCAAAGAAACCTGGGAAGATTTATATAAATTGATGCAGAATTGAGTGAATGAACCAGTAAAACAATTTATTCAGTAACAATATTGCAAAGACAACTCTGAATGCCCAAGAATTTCAATGACCAATCATGATTCCAGAGAATCCAAGATAATCCATGTACCCCCCATGTTGAGAGAGATAATGGATTCAAGATGCAGAACTGGCATACATTTCTGACAAGTAGGGATTAATTTTGCTTGCTTATTTATATTTACTATAAGGGTTTTTTTCCAATGGAGTGGTGGTAGGTGGGAAGGAAAATGGGTAAGAGGAGGATTGCCTCTTCCCCTGCTCACTCCAAAAAAAAAAAGAAAAGAAAAAGAAAAGAAGCTCATCGAAGCATCTTTAAAATTCACACAAGAGAGCAGGAAGTATAAAATAAAAGTAGTATAATTATCAAAGATACATGTTGAATTTATCTTATACTGTACTTGAAAAGAAAAGCAAACCTTATATAAAGACATTCACAGCACAAAAATCTTTCCCAGGACAGTTAATGAGATATTGTTGCCAATTATACAAGCAGCAACATAGATACAGGAGAAAAAAGAAACTGTAGTTTAGTATGCTCAGAGTCTCGAAATCATTGAACAAAAAAAAGTCAGTGAGCCCCAAATCTTAGTACAGCAACCTTTTATAGGTTTTGGTTGCACAGGCAGGATAAAGATAAGGGAATTTTACAAAAAGGAGAAGGGGAAGATAATGATTTATACATCAAAGATGAGATGGCAGAAGGGCAAATCTATATCAATAGAACAGAAAACTATCAGTTTAATATTAGAGCTATAGTTAATAAGTTTGAGTTTATAGACTTGAGCTAAATATATGTCCTGTTTGTCTTAAGTAATTCTAAGTAAATAAGGGTAAGAAAGTCAAACCAGAATTATCAGCAACAGATTGGGTACCTGGAGCATGGACTCTGAGGGATGTTTTTCTAATACTATGGCTCACCAACTATAACTATCAATGATGTACTTCCCCTTTTGATTATTCATTTATATCAATTAGTCAGTCAAAGTTCATTAACTTTTACAAATGAGTGTATACAAAGTTGATGTAGTTAGAAAAAAACATTCCCCTCCAAAATCTGACATATATGTCCCACAAAAAATATAGAGAATTCAAAGGAAAAAGGGAGATAACATAACTCTTGAAAGTCCTTTTGCTAGAGGCCATGAGATGTTCTGAGATATGGTAGAACCTTTCTGCTGGGTTCCTTATAGAGTCTTGAAACTGTCTTCCTCAGTATGTCCAGTTCCTCCTTGCTCCCCAATACAGATTTCTGCTTTCAACCACAGTTATTCCAGAGACTGCTATTTAAGATACTGATGAGAAATCCATATCATCTGACTTTCCAAAATTAAAAAACTTTTTCTCTGGTCACGGAGTGGGAAAGAGACCAAACTCCTCTCTTCCCCCCCTCTCCCTCCAAGTGACTGCCTCTCAAGATCCTAGAACTTGGATAATATACAGAATCCCTTTGATAACATGACTTTCTTCATTTCATTTCCATATATTTATCACAGGTTGGCATAAGAAATGAAATGGGAATTTGGGGGGGGAGTTTTTTGGGAACCAGCTGACACGCCAAGGCCAGTAGATGACACAGAAAAAAATTAGAAACTCAGAAATGCATAAAATATATGTATAGTATTGTATAATATCAGCATATTTTATCTTTTAATACCATAATAATTCAGACTTCTCTAGTATGAAGGAAAGGCCAAAAAAATTTACAAGGATTTTCCAGATCACAGCTGCTCCCCTAGCCCCCTCCATTTGGAAGGGATAACTGAACTTGTATATTAATAAGTATATTACTGAAGCCTAGAACTGATCTCTTCTCTAAATATCAAGATACTTGAATAATTCCAGTTTCCAAACTGGCTTATTGTTTCACAGAAGACCCTCAGGACATACATTAATTTAATGACATTGATCGATTAGTTGATTCTGTAGAGATGTTTTCACCAGGTAAAAGTATAAAGGACATAATTTATTGTTGGTTTCTTTAAGCTGGGTGGATTAACTCAATTGACCCCATCCTTAAAAATGAACACTCTTTTCTTTCTATTCTACTATGCCTAGAACAATGCTCATTTTACTTAGTATTTAAGTTCATAATTTTTTAAGTAAAACTTTAAAATGAAATAACATAAGAAAAGTAGGAACAGAATATTTCTATCATAAGTCTGTAGATCATCCTCTCATAAAGACAATTATCAATCTAAAGATTGGACCATGGTAATGAATAGAGAGATATAATGATCACTTCCAGTGCTTGAAGGTCACCAGCATCTTCTTGCAGTATCATTGAACTATTCTTGCTTAATTGTCTTCCTAATAGTGAGACACTGTATACTGCATCTACCAGGGTCCTTGCCAGGTATGGCTCCAATTCATAGGTGGTTGTACCAGTTTTGCTTCTAGCTTCAACTGAAGCCCTCAACTGACCCACCAACCCATAGAAGGAAGATTGGTCTCTATTACCACTATTTTCACTTAGCTTCTAGAATCTTAAGTTCCATATATTTTAGTGAGAGAGGAAAGTCTTTCAGTATTATGACACGAAAAACTCCTCGGCTATTTTTCTCTCCATAGGAGATAGAGAGTAGTTGATACCCAGAACTTTAGTTATAAATCAACCTTTTCTCTCCAAAAGAAGACTCTTTGCCCCCCCGAAACCAAGTTCTGTTACAACAGAAAATAGCCAACCATGCTAAACAGTGCCCACAATAATATAAGGCATCTTTGACCTCTTGTTGTCGTATGCCACATAACCCAGACAATCTGTTTCTGTCTTTCCACAGGTGTTCCCTAGGCATGTCTAATTTTCTCACTGTCAGAATGTCAAATCAAGTCTTCATTAAAGTTTTTTTTTATTTGTGTTTCAGATGGTATACTAAGGAATGGGGGGGGGGGAGAGAGAGAGAGATAGAGAGAGAGAGAGAGAGACCCTGCCTTCAAGGGGCTTACATTCTGATGAGGGAAGATACTAACACATAATAGAGTGCTGCAAAATTGAGGAAGGGCTGACAAGAGAGGAGGCAAGGTAGAGAAGGTTGGGGGAGAAGATCACACAGACAGAAGGTCTTTCCAATGTGAGGAGTCCATGAGTGGAGTGAGCTTCCAGGATGAAAAGATTTCCATGACATGGTAGAGAGAGTCCAGAGGGTAATATAGAGTGTTGGCTATGGAGAGGAATGAAGGAATAGTGTGTGGATCCTTCCTTGAAACTCTCACTGAATTCCCTTAACTATATTTTATACCCCCAATTTCATTTCAGACTTTGCCAAAGATAGCAAGATAGTCAGAAAATCTGAGAGTAGATCCCCCAGAATTTATCTAATTCCAAAGATCATCTCCAGATTTCCATGAAATTTCCTATGAAAATTAATTATAACCAATACAAAAAGTTCAGTCAAGGAAATGAGGTCATTGTCCTCTACTCCCTAGATTGTATCATTATCTTTACTTTGTGTAAATGGCCAGCAACTCTACTCCCCAGTAGTGAACTACCTAGATTTGTTGCTTATCAGTTAATAGAGCAGTTCTTATCTGCCTCACACTTTCTTGAGCACTCCTTGAAAACAGATATCTTCAAACCTTAAAAAGAGACAGAGTCCATCTGGACAACTAGGTGGCACAGTGAATAAAGAACCAGCCCTTGAGTCAGAAAGACCTAAGACACTTACTAGTTTGTGTGACCCTAGGCAAGTCACTTAACCTTGTTTCTCTCAGTTCCTCATCTGTAAAATGAGATGGAGAAAGAATGGCAAATCATTACAGTATCTTTGTCAAGAAAATCCTAAAATTAGATTCAGGAGAATCAGATACAACTAATAAGCAAGTGGCAACAAAACATGAAGTCCAGCTCCTTAAAACAGTACTTCAATAGATAAACTATAAAGTTTTCTAAAGGCAGAGATAGTTTCATTTTTGTCCTTTTAAGTTAGCTTTTTGAGGGCCTTTTACCTCTTTTTATATCCCTAGATCTTAGCACAGTGGCTACACTGTGCTTAATAAACATTTATTGATTATTAATTTATTGATTCTAATTCTAGTTTCTAGCACAGTTTCTGCTTAATACATCCTTACTAATCAATTTATTCCCATCATTGGGAAAGTTTCTTTACCTTAGAACTCCCAATCTCTCCCAAGCTTCTCAAACTGTATAATTATTACCTATGTCTTTCCACAATTCCAACAGAGAGGACATACTCAACAAGCTGAAGACTTTCTCCTGTTTTTTCATATTTTCTGGACATTGGAATAGCACTTAGACTGTCCATTTCTTTTTCCTTGCTCTCAGTAGCTCTATAATTTTTTTTGGTTATGGAAAATGAATATTTTTTTTGTCATGAGGATTCAAGGCACACTGATGTGGGTAAGTCACTTAACTTCTGAGTTTATGTTTCTTCATCTATAAAATAGGCAGGTTGGAGTCAATTACCGCAAAGATCCCTTCCAGATCTAAATCTATAATTCCATCTTCTAATAAACTGACAACAAATGAAGATTCCTGAGTAGTCCAGCTTAAGGACCCATTATCTAAACCTTGGGGTTCCAGTGTTTTATCTTCTCCTTTAAACTCCTTCCTCTTTTTTTTTATTTCCTTAGCTTTTACAGGAGAGGAATCAGCTTTGTGCTACTGCAAAATAAAGCAGATAATGCCTTTTCCCCATGCCAAGATGAAAAGGGCAAGCAGTAAAGTGCAGCCAGGAAATCTGACAATTAAATGAAATGGAATAATATTTACAAAAATGTAAATTGCCTAGATTAGCTGAAAAGGAAATAGAATAGCTAAATAAACCTATTTTAGAAAAATAAATTGGACAGGTCATAATGATTTTCCTAAAAGAAAAGCACCAGAAGCAGATGGTTTTACAAGTGAATCCTATCGAAAATTTAAAGATTGACTAATTCTAATATTAAATAAATGATTTAGAACAGTGGATTAAAAAAAGAATTCTAACAAACCCCTTTTATGAAACAAATATGATTCTGATACCTAAACCAGGAACAGAAAAAGAAAATTATAGACAAATTTCATTAATTAACTAATTTAACTTTAAAAAATGTGAATAAAATACTAGAAAAAAGATTTCAGAAATATATTAAAAAGATTATACATTTTGATCAAGTGGGATTTGCAAGGGATGTTTAACATAAAGAAAACTATTAACATAATTGATTATATCATAATAAAAGCTTTTAAAATCATGCAATTCTATCAATAGATAAAGTTCAAAACTCATTTCTATTAAAAACACTTGAAAGTATTGGTATAAAGGGATTTTTTCCTTAAATTGATAAAAAAGCATTTATCTAAAACCATCAGCAAGCATTATTTGTAATGAGGATAAACTACAGATCTTTCCAATAAGATTAGATGTGAAACAAGGATACCCATTGTCACCAGTATTAAGTATTTTACTGGAAATCTTTGCAAAAGCAATGAGAAGAAAAAAACTGAAGGAATCAGAATTGAAAATGAGGTAATAAAACTATCTCTTTTTGCAGATGATATGAAGATATTTGTGTAAAATTCCAAAGACTCAACTAGAAAGTTGGTTAAAATAATAATATTAGCAAAGTAGAAGGATATAATGTATATCCACATAATTCACTGGCATACCTATATATTATAAACAAAACTCTGCTAGAAGAGATGGTAAAAAAATCCATATTTTTTAAAAAATACATCAAGGGTGGGTATTGTTGAAGAATGGGGACATTGATAGTTACAGGGAAGAGGAACACAAGGGAAGCTGAGGTGGAGGGACAAGACATTTAGAAGAGATAAAGGTTTGCTATCTCTTTTAGTTCTAGGGCTGGGGAGACATCTCGTTTTGTTCATAACATTAATTGTGAGATCAAAAAAGGCTAAATTAATAGTGGAGGTCAAAGTTGGTAATTAATGATTTGTAAGTTTTTAAAAGGACCCATGGATAGCCAATTTTTGCTGCACATATAACAAAACTTGAGACAAGTTGGGTAAGCTGCAGCATAGTCTTTTAGAACAACTTATTTACATGACTGTCTATCTGCTTTGCCAATCAAGTATGTCTTTATTGATAATTCTAATGCCATTCTGTGTATGCAAACCAGCATTGATAATATGATTTAATTGACTTACATTCATCACTAGACTTTCCATTGTCTATTGAGTTCACATACAATTTTGGTACTAGTGAAATTGATAAATGTGTTGATCACTTGTAGTCATATAGCAACCCCAAGAGAATGACTTTGTCAAAAAATACGGGTTTTTGATGCAAGCAGCAGTTTAGTGTCACTGAACATCTTATACTATTTCTGAAATACAAGTGGACTTGATTGCTTCCCCCAATTCAATTCTGGGCCCATCTCATTGTTAATCTGTAGCATCATGTTTAACATATATACTAATGGACTATCTTAATGGATCAACTGTTAAAATACCTACCTTAATTTGTCTTTCATTCATTTTGTTTTTCCAAGGTGAACGACCAGACCAATTACATTTGAGTGAATATGGATGAAAATAATTAGCAACTAATATTTATTTAGGGCTTTATAGCTTTCAAAGTATTTTTCCCAAAACAAGTGATAACAAATATTATTATCCATGTTTTATAGATAATAAAACTGAGACAGAGAGACAAGTGATTTCCTTTTAGCCAAATAGCCATTATTGTTATTTCAACCCAAGTCTCCTAACTCTAAAAATGTTATTCTTTTTCTTTAACTGTAACATGCTGGCTCTCCTCAAGGAGGTACAGTACTATTCCAAGGTTCAATTCAATAAAAAATGTTATCCACAAGCAGGAGAACCAGTAGAATATCTCAATAAATGGGGAACAGTACAAGGTATTTGAGTGTCAAGTCCAATGTTTAGTCAAAAATCTAGGATCAAATATTAACTGTTATTTACCAACCATGGGTAAGTCATTTAACCTCTACTAGTTTTAGTTTTCTCATCTGTAAAATGAGGATAAAAATACCTATAGAATCTTCTTTATAGGGTATTGAACATCAAATTGAGCACGGTATAGTATAAAGAATCTTAAATGCAAAGTTAGAAGACCAAGGTCCAAATTCAGATTTTGCCACAAGTAGTAATTTATGTGAGTTTAGGCAAGATTCTTGAGGTCTTTGGGTCTCAGATTACTCATCTGTAAAATGGAATATTAAACTAGATAACCTCTAAGATTCCTTCTAAGATTCCATGTAAATTGGTTTGTAAACTTTAAAATAGAATTAAAAATGCCAGCTACTACTGTAACCTATTTGGATTTTACAAAAGAAATTCTCAATGACACTGAGAATCATTTCTGGTCAGTTTATTTCTCTCTGTTTTATGGCTCACTTAATACTGATTATTAGCAGGCCTTTAACTAAAGTTATATTTGTAGTTGTGTTTGTCATGGAATCATTTGTGATTTTACTATCCTATACTATCTTATATTATACTAAACGCAAGTTTGTCCTTCATTTTCGAAGAAGACCATGCCATCAGGGAGGTGATGCCATGACATTCATGTGAATTGTATTTGAGTGGGGCAGGGGGTGCTGTAGTAAGTCACCAGTCTCATTTTCTCCTCTGGAGCCATCTGGAACCAGTGGCCAGATATGAATCAGGATGATTGGCGATACCCTAGATGTGAGGAAATTCAGGTTAAGTGACTTGCCCAAAGTCACACAGCTAGTAAGTTTCTGAGGTCAAATTTGAACTTAGATCCTCCTAACTCCAGGGCTAGTGACCTACCCACTGAGCTATTTAAAATGTACTAGATTTCACCTTGTCAGTGAAGAGGATTTAATAGTAAATATTACTGCTGAGTCAAATGTTTGATTTTTGTTGTTGTTATTGTTTCATCATTGGATGACACAGTAGAATGATCACTGGACCTGGAGTATGAGTTCATCTGACTTCAGTCACTTCCTAGCTATGTGACCCTAAGGCAAATCACCTAATTTCTGTTTGCCTCAATTAATTCAACGGCAAAATGGGGACCTATCTCCCAGAAGTGTTGTGAGCTAAAATGAGATATTTACAAAATGCTTAACATATTGCCTAGTACATAGTGGGAGGCATATAAATGCTAACTATTGTGATTCTTTATTATTATTATTATTATTATTATTATTATTATTATTATTAATGAGGAATCACTAAGTCAATTGTGACCAAACAAGGGTAATTTGCTTCAGAAAATTGTTTATTAAATCCTGACTGTTATCTTCTCTTGTTTTTATCTAGGGTAAGCTTAATGTCTGCCAGGATCATTATCATCACAATTTTATAAAGCTGAGAAAGCATGCATATGAGCCAGTAGTTGCTCATTTCAGTTGCCTTTTTTTGGTATTCTATGATTCCAGTGTAGGTTTTTAATGAGCTGAAGAGTGTGAGGGCAGGAGGCCTTGTTCCCTTTTCATTACTTGCAGGTTCCCCAGGACTGAAACCATATGCCTTGGATTGAGAACAGGGAATGGTTGCAATATCCCAGCCCAGATGGGTTCAGCAGCAGTTCATCAATGTTGAACTGACTGTCCTCTTTTCTCTGGTGAATGTGTAGGATGCCCTGCTGGCCTAAGACAGATTAACTACCTATGTCCATCCTTTTTAGAAAAATACTTGTGTGTGTTTTGGTTCCTGTGGTTCCTAAAAGAATTATTGTCTTGATTTAAAAAAGTCATTTTTAATGGATTTTCTTATTTGTTCCAGAAATTGCCCTGAAAACCAAGTGCTCTTTTGATTACATTTTCAAGACACTAAGGAAATATATTCTTACCAAACTTTGTTAGTTGCTAGATGTTAGATGTAAGATGTTAGACACAGTGCTATTTATAGAAGTCTACTTGCAAGAAAATACATGAACTGTAGGGGGTGGAGAGGAACCGGAGGAATTTGAAAGAAAAATAATGAAAGGATAAAGAATGCTACTGGAGTGTACTAGAGACTACCTGTACAGAAACAGAAAGTCAATGTAGAGTTTGGTGATCTATCACAAGCCTGGCAAAAGGCAGAGGATAAGAGTTATAGAAAACTTCAATTATCCTAACAGCTACTCTAGCTCTTTCTGTGCTCAAAGCAGAAAGCAATTAATTTATTGACATGCCGAAATGATAATCATATCCTTCAAAAGTTCAAGTAATCAAAAAGTGGAATTTCCATTCTGAATCTGATTCTCATCACTAAAAAGGAAATTTCTTTTGGAATGGAAATGTGGGGGGATAAAGACTTGGCAAAAAAGTAATAATATATCTAACATGGGGACCTTAATAAATACTTGTTAATTGACATTGCTTTTGTCATGCCTGACTCTTCATGTCCCCCCCCCCCTTCATTTGAAGTGTTCTTGCTAAAGACAGTGGAGCTATTTCCTTTTCTGGCTCTTTTAGAGATGAGAAAACTAAGGCAAACAGAGTCACATAGATAGAAAGTAGTTGAGGTCAGATTTGAAATTGGTTCCCCTGACTTCAAGCCCACTCTATCTACCTTGCTGCTTTTTTCATCTTTTCTTCTTTCTTTTGTTTTTCCCAACCACACTAAAGCTCTACTTTTTTCCCATTTTACCACATTGCCTCAGAAACTTTTGAAGGACTATCTAGGGCTAAATGAGGAAATGGGGAGGAATTATTCCCTACCCATTGCCAGCAGGCTAAGCCCAAATCCTGATCATATTCACTTCAGTGAATAGAGTGGCAGGTCTAAAGTCAGAAGGACATGAGTTTAAATTCAACTTAAGCCACTTACAAGTTGGGTGACTCTGGACAAATTGCTTAGCCTTGTTTGCCTCAGTTTGCTCATCTATGAAATGAGCTGGAGAAGGAAATGGAAAATTATCCAATATATTTACCAAGAAAACCTTAAATAGGGTTATTTAGAGTCAGACATGACTGAAATGACTGAACAAAAACAGCAACAACAATTAACTGATAAAGAAGGAAAGTAATAAAAAGCTAATGATCTAATATTCAGCCTAGATATGGGGAGAATAGATTTAAAAGGATTCAGAAGAAGGCTAAGATAAAATTCCAAGGACTCAAATTCTATGGGGGAAGTCAGACCAGGAGGTATGGAAAGCTCTCAAAATTAAATTCTTTTTTAAAAAAATTCCATTAAGGAAAAGAAGGAAGTATGATTTAAAGAGATTTAGGCAGGTATCCCAAGACCAATTAGATTTTTAAAAGACAGTACAGAGGATGGAAGCAAAAGTAAGTGAAATAATCAAAACAATAGCCAGCATTTATATAGTTCCTAAAGGTTTGCAAAATTCTTTACAAATATTATCTTCTTTTACCCTCACAAAAGCCCTGGAAAATAAGTACTGTTATTATCCCTGTTTTTATAGATGAGGAAATTGAGGCATGCAGAATGTAAGTGATTTGCCCAAGGTCACATAGTTAATAATCAATATTTGATCTTTCTCTCTCCAGTGCTGACTCTATCCATTTATTTCATTTTAAAGGCTTAGTAAAAAAGCAAGACAATAGTCTATAAGCATAGTATCCTAAGCACTAAAGTTTGAAGTGATCTAATCTATTGAGAAAAGCTAAAAAAATAGTTTTATTTGGATTTTTTTGCTATCTTGATGGAAAAGGTGGTCTCAAAGCAATGACAGGACAATGGTTTCTGATATCTCTGAGAATAAGATAACTCTTTGAACTGGAAAGATGGGGGGGCAGAAGGTGACATAATCTAATTGAGAATATAAATAAATTAAAGTATTATAGCTACCTTGGTGGACTATATTCTTGAGTACTAAAAGAAATGGAGGATAATATTGTTGATCCTCTATAATGATCTTTGAAAAATTATAGACAATGAGAAAACTATTAAACATTGGAGAAGGCCAAATAGTGTCACAATTTCAAAATAAATGAAAGAAAATGGAGTCTACAACTCAAGTCCATCAAATCAACAAGTATTTATTAACTATGTTTCAGTGTGCTAAGTGATGAGGATACGAAGAAAGGCATCCACACTTCCTAACTTCAATGAGTTCCCATTATACAAATATATGTGCATGTTTTTGTATAAATATATAAATTGCCTATATATATTTGTATTTATAGTTATATTTATATATGTATATATGAAATCTACAGTATAAGTAGGGAGTATTCTCAGAAGGAAGATATCAGCAGTGAGGCAGACCAAGCAGTTCCTCTTTTAAGAAGGTAAGATTTTAGTGACATCTGGAAGGAATTCAGGAGACAAAGATAAAAAAAGAAGAACATTAATGGCTAAGTAAAAATGTACAGGCAGAAGATGGAGTTTTTTTGAGTGAAGAACAGCAAGACAAGTGAGAATGGATTATAAAATAAATGGAAGAGAGAATTATAAGAAGACTGGAAAGATAGGAAAGAATTTGATTGTGAAGGATTTGAAATCCAGAGAGTATATATTTGATCCTACAGGTAATAGGGAGCCACTGGAGTCCATTGAGCAGAGATGTTGTATAGTTAGATGGATACTTGAGAAAGATAACTTTGATTCTTGAGTGAAACATGAACTCAGGAGAGAAACCTGAGGTAGAGACAAACCAGAAGGTGAATGCAATAGTGTAGACATGAAATGATGAAGGCCTTCACCATAATGGCAGCTGTTTCAGAGGAAATAAGGGAATGTATATAGGAGATGATGCAAAAGTAAAATAGTAGGATATGGTAACAAGTTAGCTAAGGAGTTAGGAGAACTTAAGTGAGATTGAGGAATCAAAGATATTGCCTAGTGTCTATCAAAATAGACCTAGTGGGTCCCTTAACAGTAACAGAAAAGAAGAATGGAGGGTTTGGGGGAAAAAGGTAATGAATTCAGTTTTGGACAAATTGAATTTAAGATATCTATAGAACATCCAGTTTAGAATGCCCAATAGGCAACTGGAGATATGAGACTGAAAGTCAGGAGAGAAGTCATGACTGGGAAAAGAGATCTAAGAATCATCTACATGGAGATGATAATTGAATCAATAAGAGTTGATGAGATCCCTAAGGAAAATTGTATAGAGGGAGAAGAAAAAAGGGCTCAGGACAGAGAGAAAATCAGTAGTTAGTAAGCCCGACATTAATAGATTGAGATACAACAAAAGAGACCAAGAAGAAGTGATCAGACAGAGAGGAAGAGGAACAGGAGAGAGTTGTAGCATGAAATTTATCAGCAGTTCGGTAGCTGACCTTAATACCATGTTAATCCTTGATGAAGATGTTTGATTATATGTCTGAAAACGTTATGCTAAAAAAAGCATGGGAGTGGGGCATCTGGGTGATGCAATAGATAAAGCACCAACCCTGGAGTCAAGAGGACCTGAGTTCAAATCTGACCTCAGACACTTACTAATTACCCAGCTGTGTGACATTGGGCAAGTCATTTAACCCCATTGCCTTGCCAAAAAAAAGTATGAGAGCAAGGCACAGGCCTTATTTCACTCCATTAGTTACTGGAAATATCAAGAGCATCATCCACTATCCAGAACCTGGGCAAGTAGGCCAATATGAAACTGATGTACAGTACAGATGAACTCTGGGCAAACAAATTTTGATATAATTTTCCATAAGTCCTCATGACTGACAGTTATCAAAGACCTTGGTCAGATCTACAAATGATGTATACAGACTTCTGTTCTGTTCCTGACATTTTTCCTGGAGTTGTCAGGCAACAAGCACCATTTCAATTATTCCTCAACACTTTGTGAAGCCACACTAGCTCTCATGAAGGTGACCAACTTCCAGATGAAGGACCACTTTTCAAGAACCCCAGCAAGAGTCTTACTTAGAACAATGACTAAAAGAGAAACACCCCTGCAATTGTCACAGAACAATCTATTCTCTTTACTGTTATAGAGATGGACAATAAAGGCATCCTTCAATTCCTGGGGAATAATTACTTCATGCCATATAAACTGGAAAATTTCACAGGGTAGTTAGGTGGTGCAGTGGATAGAGCATCAGTCCCGAAGTTAGGAGGATCTGAGTTCAAATGTGGACCCCAGGCTCTTAATAATTACCTAGCTATGTAACCTTGGGCAAGTCACTTAACAGCTCTGCAAATAAAAGAAAATTTCAGCCAGGTTTTTTTAATGAACAATGGACACCCCCCCCTGCAAATCTCAGTTGAAATAGAATCAACACCAGGTGCTTTGCTAAAAGGAGCCTGAAGACATTCAAAATCTCTTCTTCAATTGGAACTTCAGCTAGAGACAAATTGACCTGACTTGAGGCAAAATCAATGGCTTCTGCATTGATTGATGACAGTCTGTTAAAAACACTGCTAAGAACACTCTCTAAAATCTTGTCCCTATCACTAATCAATGTGACTCCATCAGCACTGAGCAGTTGAGATGCACTATAGGTCTTTGACCCATTAATAGCCTTCAGGGCATCATAAAAGTATTTTAGATTGTTACTATCTGCATAAAACTGAATTTTATCAACTTTCTCACTGAGCCAAGAGTCCTTCATCTCTCTAGGCTTTGCTCGTATTTTACTTTTAATGGAATTAAATGCTGCCTTCCTAGAAATAGATGAACTATCTTGCCAGGAGTTCCATTTTTTAATTAGCAACTTCTGTATTTCCCCATTATTTTCATCAAACCTGTCTTGATGTTTGCCCCAGATGAGCAAATTCAATACTGTACACCAGATCTCTGAAAGCTGCCCACTCTTTTTCTGCTCTGCTGTTGCCAGTTGGCTCAACTTTCCCTTCAAGTTAGCAACAAACTACTCCTGCTCAGAGAGATATTCTAATTAATTCTTCTCATAGTCACTTTGCCTTGAGATCACCAATTTTGGTTCAATGTGAATATTTAGATTGAAGAGAATAAGTCTGTGATCAGTCCAGCACTCTGCACCATACATTGCTTTTGTCATTCTCATAACCTGTCTGTCCCTTCTCCTTACAATCATATAGTCTAACAGGTGCCAACATTTGCTACAAGGGTGCATCAAGGAAGTTTTATTGTTTTTAGGTAAGTGGAAGACAATGTTTGTGATGAGAAAGTCATGAGATGTACAAATCTTCAGTGGTAGATGACCATTATTGTTGCTGTTTCCAGTTCCATTCCTCCCAAGAACTTCATGCCATGTCTGATAATCTGTGCCTATTCTAGTATTAAAGTAACCCAGAATTATAAGCTTATCTTCTTCTGGTACATAGATGATTAGAGTCTCTAGTTCTTCATTAAATTTTTCTTTGACTTCATTAGGGTTCATCATGGTAGACACATAGGCACTGATGATGGAGGCATGGTATTTTCCTAGAAGTAGCAGTCTCATTGTCATGAGCCTGTCATTCACATTCAAGCTTGTGGACTAGATTATTTTTTATTACAAAACCTACACCAGATTCACAGTGCTCCTCTTCACTACTACCACTCTAGAAAAACCTATATCCAGCTTTGGGAAATCATATCCATGACTTCAGGAAGTTGGCCTTCATTTTACAGCCTTGTTTCACTCAGGGCTGCTATTTGGATAGGATACCTACTGAGTTCTCTTGCAACACGAGCTGTTCATCTTGCAGGTCTGTGTTGTCTATAAATGTGCACAAGTTCCATGAGTGGAATTTTCTTTGAAAAAGTTTTGTACCTTTTTTTGTCTTTCAACCATAGAGTGGGATCCCTGCCTTCCACAGACCAGGGTTGAGAAAACAGACAATTTTTAAGGTACTTTTCTAGCCCTTTCCTCACACCAGGAGGTGAGCAGTGCAAATTTAAAAAGGGCTGCTCAGAGAGACATGGGGCTGCCAAATCCCACTGCTTCTTCCAATGAGATGGCCACCCTATGTGCTTGGCCACCTGCATCCAGGGTTGTAACTACAGTTCCATTGTACCCACACCTGCTGCTTCATCACTTGCCTGTTGCCACAGGACTCTGAGATAGAAATGGTAAAGTATTATGGGCTATTTCTTTTGATTCATGTTTAAATTGGATTAAGTGAGGCAGAGCTGCATGAAATCATCAGCCTCACTTCCAAAGTCATCATTGTCCAATAGCTAGACAGAGTCAAGACAACTAGTGATAGCTCTCAATGCAGTGGATGACCTTGGTGTCTGATGTCGAACCAAACAACTCTTAGCACTTCACAGTGCCTGCTTCAGCTGCCATTGGAACAAATTGTTTTTATTTGACCAATTTGCCAGAGAAAAACTTTGCATGCTTGGGGTAGACATTTCTCCTAACTCATCAATGGGCTTGAGACCTCTCAGTTACCCTCAACCTAGTTTAGCCCGGTCTGCCAAAATAGTTCACCAGAGCACCACTGTGCTCACTATAGCGTCTTGGAGGTACAGATGGGAGCTAGGTGGCTCAGGTGGACATTAAATGTGGAAAATAACCCTGGAAAGCATTCAGCAGCCTTCTTACCAAAGATACTAGTCTTTCTTTTCTACAAAAACATAAAACTTCATTTGGCATATCTTTTACATGTACCAATATATCTTTTATTGTGTACCTGTTTGTGTGTGTGTGTGTGTGTGTGTGTGTGTGTGTGTGTGTGTGTGTGTAGAATATTAGCTTTTGCGGTCAGGAACAGTTTTACTTTTCTGTTTATATTTCTAGAACTTAGTAAGTTCCTGAGAAAGAAGAGGAGTTTAAGAAATGCTTGCTCATTGACTGAGAAGCTAGAATACAGTGAGATGACATATAATAGTACTGTTGACTCATAAGCCCTTTTTATACCCTTTATTAGTAGTTTGCTGTTCCATTTTCAGAGGTCAGAAAATCTCAAGAATGACCCATCAGATCCACGAAAGATTTATGTTACTCCCTGGAAATAGGTCAAGTATTTATGAAGACTCCTCACCACTAGGATGTTATTTGCTCTATTAGTGTGTGTCAAATAGTAAATACCTACTTCAAAGGATTAAAAAGTTCAGACTTTTCCAGAAGAGATAACAGAGGATATCTACCTCTAGCCAGAAGAGATACTTTAAAGATACGGATATCTATCTGCCTGGAACAGTGTCCATTTTTATTTATATATATAACTATTGCTAGTATAAATATAATTATCCCCATTTTCACTGAGAAAACTGATCATCAGAGTTTAACTTGCTCATGGTCACAGAGGTATTGAAGAAAGAACTGGATTTTGAGACCTGGCCTCCTAAGTTTGCTTTCATTTTACTATACTATTTTCTGCCTCAATAAAAATGTTAACTAAATATTTTATATGTAACTCCTATTGGCCATTAGATGATGCTGTGGATAGTGCATTGGATCTGGAATCAAGATGAGTTCAAATCCAAAGACATTCACTAACTGTATGATCCTGAGCAAGTCATTTAATCTCTTTCTGCTTCATTTTATTTAAATGTTAAAAATGTGGATAATAATAGTTCTCTCCCAAGGTTCTTATGAGATTATATTTATAAAACACTTATAATATCTGACACATGATTGGCACTTAAAAAGTGCTTATTTCCTTCCTTTCTACACATTTTCTCGAAGCAGTTTTTTTAATTAAAGAATGTTGTTAACATTTGAAATAACCTTAAAAATCACCTAACCCAACCTCCTGATTTTTCTCAGTGAAGAAATGGGAGTCAACAAGACAAGGAGACTTCCCAGAGTCACAGATTCTTTAGTAAAAGAATCTCAACTAGAATCCAAGTCTACTTAACTGAAGTGTTTGTCCAATACTCATTCCACTAGAATATTTATTTTCAAAAATCTATATACTTCTGACAAACTACATATACAAGAATAGCTTCAAACCTTTACTCCTATAAATTAAGATATTCAATCAACCAACAAGTACAGGTGCTATGCTGGTCCCTGGTGATACAAAGACAAAAGTGAAACAGCCCTTTAACTCAATGGTTTTAAATTGTATCAAGTGAGACAAACATACACATATACAACTCATAGACAAGATAACTTTTTGCAAAAGAAGGCACTAGCATCTGAAGAAGGGTGAAGGGGATGTTGTAGAAGCCGACACTTCAGCTAAGCCTGGAAGGAAATTGGGATTCTAAGAGGCAGAGATGTAGTTCATTCAGAGAGGTAGTACATTGGAAGCGTGGCAGACAGTCAATGGAAAAACACTGAAGAGGGACATAGAGTGGTATGAGGTATGAGGAACAATAAGAAGGCCAGGTTGATGGACCATAAAGTACAGGAACAAGAGAGAAATGTGGTATGACCAACAAGATAAATCAGTGGGAATGGCATTTTTTAATTTGTTGAATGAAAGTGATAGAAATAGAAAAATTCAGTGATTAAAAGAGCAGACATAGAAAACAGGAAGACAGTCTTGCTTTGAACAAACTGTTTCCATGTTCCTTAAAATTAGATGGTACAACAGACCTTCTGGAAGGTCCTTAACAACTTTGAAATTCTATGACATTGTCCAACCTTTTCTATAACAGTAGTGGATAATGTTTACTCTACTTTAAAAGTAAAAGGTGACCAAAAATGCCAACTATATATTAATATTTTTACTGCAAGTGAGTCATTTAATACTTAGATCAGAAATTATGACTTCTAATACTTTGACTCTGATTTACTGTGCAACTTTCAAAGGGTTACCCAACTTTTCTGTGTCACAGCTGACCATTCTCAGGGTGTGTTTAATGAATTAATGTTTAGCAAAAACATTAATGTGTCAGTTAAATACAATGGATCTTTCGGACATTTATTCTCCAAGATCATTTGCCTCAATAGTTCTTTGGTTAGCATCAACTTTTATTGACTGTTCACCTAATTAAAATCCTCCAGAAATTGATTAAAAAGACTAGGGAGAGTGTGTAACACAAAACTTGCCAGCACTAATGAAATTATTTAGGCCAGAATAAGACAAAGCGACAAATTAAACTCAGCAAATTTACTCAAGTACCAAGAAAGGCTTATTGTTCAAGAGTAATTAAAATATTTAGCTAGAATAGTAACTGCTAACAGGGTAATCTGATCAATGAACACAACTGTTATAAAAATTTAAGGCAGTTGAAGCCCCTGGGTTTGTTTTCTGTTTGTTTGTATGTTTGTTTGGTTGTTTAAGAATGCAAATAATCAACTTAAACACAAAGCTCCATTGTGAGTCCAAAGGGCAATGACTGAAGAGCTCAATTGAATGTGAGTGATATAGTGAAGTAGAATAGGACTCATATAAACTATTAACTACATTGCTTCCAATATCAAATGCACCATTTAATCTTAAAGACTAATTTTTTTAAGATAACTATGAGAGGTTCTGCTGTTAAATATAACACCCTGATAAGATAATTAGCTAATATTAAGCCTCAGGTCCACAGGCATCTTCTGTTGCTATTTTAGGAAGTTTATATAAAGGAAAAGTTCAGAATACTATCACTATTGCTCTGAGCCCCTAATTGGAAAAAATTTCACCATCTTTGGCAGAAGTTTGACCTGCTGCCTTAATTTACTTTTATATTTATCAATTGTTAACCTCTGGTCTCCTTGTGGATTTACATTGTCCAAAACATTTTGGTCAAGAGGCAGCAGAAGATACTGCAGTACCTATTAAATGATAGGTACAAAAAAGAGAAGTTATAAAAAGAGCATTCCTTCCCTCATTCCAGAAGGTGGGAAACAGGTCAAGTTTTCTGATCTAAAGTACCTGCAGATTGTGACCCTCCTCACTCTACTCTTTCTTGGACATAGCTCAGTCTTACTTTCTCAATTTCCTTTTACTGATTGCACATCTTCTGTAATTCTTTCCAGTTCATCCCTTGAAGTCCTTCCTTCCTCTCCTCTTCCAGATCTTCCAGACTTCTTAGTTCTGAACTTAGTTCTTTCTTTTGTATAAATTCCTCAAGAGATGACAAAGTATCTCATCCGATTGGATCAGACTTCCTATCCCACCTAATTGAAATGCCTTTGATGAATACAAGGATTAAAGTATTTATTAAACAGTCAATAAGTCCTTTTCAATGTCTTCATTTTCAGTGGGATGGAAATAAAAACTGCACAGGCTGCCTTAAGTGATTTTTAAGGATTTATTGAATTTCAAATGACTGGAGAATATCCAATTCAACATATCTGAAAAATTGTACCTGATACAAGTCTGGAGCTCAGGAATATGATTAGAGCTGGATTGATAAAACAGGAATCATCTGCATAGAGATGAAAGTTGAGTCAATGGGAGCTAATGTGCCCCTCCTACCCCATCCCTCAACCCACTGCCCACACTTGATAAAACCTAGATTCAAGATATACAATTGGTATTTTAGCAGTTTTCCTAAAGTAACTTAACTGGTCCCAAAAGAGATAACAACTCTACTGGCATCAGCTCCCAGAATCAAATAGTGAATTCAGAATCTCTGAGTGGCCTCAACTATGAGATACAAATATATTTAATTTAACTAGCTTAAAAGTGAAATAGATCTTTCAGATATTATTGTCAAAAAAGAATTTCAGAAAGTTAGAAGACTCTTAGACTCACAAGAAATATCAAGGAAAAAAGTCTAAGGGAGTTGGATCAGATAACTGAAGTAGCCAAGCAAAAAAAAATCTTCTTTACCAATCTATTGGTTTAAGAAAGTGTTATCCAGAAATACAATAGATTAAAGTGTGCCCTGTCTTATTAAAATTTTAAATCTATTATGGAAGATTCACCAAATTAAATAAATATAAATAAATTTACAGTAGATAGATGGCACAGGAGATAATGTGCTGAGCCTGGAGCAATGAAGACTTGAATTTAAATCCAGTCTCAGGCACTTACTAGCCATATGACCTTGAGCAAGTCATTTAACCATGTTTGGCTCAGTTTTTTCACCTGAAAAAGGAGCTAGAAAAGGTTACATAATTCTAATATCCTTGCCAAGTAAACCCTAAATGGGGTCACAGTTGTACATAACTACAAATAACTAAACAAAAAAAGAACTTTAAATAATGAAACTTTCAAATACTGTATGTGTGTTTATAGATATAGATATTTCTGAAGTTATTAAAACTTAAAACTTTACTAAGACTTTAGCAATAAGGTTTGTGTGTGTGTGTGTGTGTGTATGCATACATACATATGTATGTGTACATTGACCTGGATATATTGTTTGCATATTATCTCCCCCATTAGATTGTGAGCTTCTTGAGGGCAAGAACTGTTTTTTCCTTTCTTTTTATTCTTAGTGCTTAGAAGAATGCCCAGCCCATAGTAGGGACTTAATAACTACTTGGTGATGGAGTTGATGTCATTCTCCTAGGGCTCTGCCAGCAGAGGTAGTCCTTTTAAACAAAACTGAGCAGCCTCTACCATTGCCAGAGTCATCAAAAAGTGTGGTTTGAATTACTTAACCCAGTAGGCAAGAAATGATTCCTTTTAGAGACCTTGTACCATGAACACGGAAATTCTATTCCATTTGGGAATGGTCCCTTTTTCTCCTTCTCCTAGATGGCTCTTTATGTGTTCCATTCATCCACCACATATATTCAGAGCACAGACCCTATGCTAGAACCTCTATAATCACAGTCCTATAGACAAGGGAACATCTAAGGAAATTAAAAGAATTAATTTACATGTAAAGTAATGTGTTTTTGAAGTCTTCTTTCCCAAGAATTTGGACATGACTTTGCTTCAGGAATTTGCGTGACTGCCTTCTTACACCATCTCTCATTTATTTTTCCAAGAGTAGGTTCAGCCCATAAAAATGACATACAAAGGAGAGGCTTTGATTTGGGCTTTCGCCACTGTGTTGATGAGCACTCATTGATTTGATATGTATTTTAGTTTCAGTGCCATTGACACACACTATAATAGGCATCTGACAACTGAAGAGGACGCCCGAGTTAGAGAAACACGCCAGCTTCTTATTTTAAGGACAATTGAAGTTCAAATGCTGAAACGAAGATTGCAACTGACGTTATGCTGTCAGAGAAAACTGAATGTTATAAAAGACATTTCAATGCTCCATCAAGCATACTCCTCTGGAGGCAGAGAATGTGGCAAGCAGCCTAAAACAAAAGCCAAGCATGAGGAATACATGAAAATAATGTTGCAGAAAGAACCAATGAGAAATTTCATTCAAAGCTAAATGCAAATTTTTCCCCCAGAACCAAAGGTTTGAAGAGGATCTCAGTTCTCTAATCTATCCTTAAACAGGAATCTGATCAACAAAATTATCAAAAAAAATGGTCCACTAGACTCTGGAGGTCTTCAGTAAGAAAGAATTGGGTCAAAAATGCACTTCTAACATTGATCAACTCTGCAATCATGAGCAAGTTAACTTCTCTGAGTTTGTCTGTAAAATAATTATATGGTCCTTTTAGTAACTACCTCAAAAGGTCATTGTGAAGATTAATTTTATATATTTAAATAAATATATGTGTGTATAGATATATATGTATATAGTGCTTTAAAACTAATGCTATATAAATGTTAGCTTTTTAAAAAGTAATAAATATATCTATAGAAAGAGCTCTGATTGTTAATTGTTGTTTCCATTTCTGTTGTTTTTTTCTCTGAAATAACCATTCTTTTTTTTTTTTTAGTTAAGTAATTATTAGGTGTCTGAGGCTGGATTTGAACTCAGGTACTCCTGACTCCAGGGCCAGTGCTCTATCCACTGTGCCACCTAGCCATCCCTGCAATAACCATTCTTTAATCACAATTCTACTCCTACTGCCATGTGAAACAATCTTCCTTCTAATATTTTTAAGACAACTAGTATATTCCTCCTAATTTTGTTAAATTCATCCAGAACTAAATATAATACTCCAGATGTGATCTGACCAGCACAGAATACAATGGCACTATGGCATCTATTTCTATGCCTCTATTAACACAACCAAAAGTCACTGAAATTGTACTTTGTTATTTCATCATAATTTTAATGTTACTCTGAGTTTCCCAAAACTATGCCAATAGAAAAGTCAAAGTCTAGCATTTTTATTTCCTAACTTTTTAAGTTTTAAAATTATTGTTCTGTTTCTTATTGAAAGAATCATCACAACTATCATTTTGTTCTATACATTGTGCTGGTCTGACTCTCCAGACTTCACCACCATAGCTCAACTGCCCTTTTTACCCTGGAATTTCTCTCAAGACCTATGACCTCCCCTCTGGAACATCCCCCTCTCCTTCAACCTTTTTTACCTTTGACCATCTCTATGCCTATATGGCATTTTCTCCCATTGAAGTGTTCTTCCCAAGTCCTTCACTTTGGAGAGGGTTTCCATTTTGGTGAGGTCTCAATCTAACCATCTTTCATTCCTCTCCTGCCCTTGCTTTGAATTTTTTCTAGCCTTTATCAGCTTTCCCTTTATACAAAAACTACTCTTTCCCTTTACCAGGGCTTACCCCTTCCATATGCATTCTCTCCCCTCTCCAGAAGATTGCTCCCATCATCATCTTCATAGTTGTTTATTTTCCACCTTTTCCTCTCTGTTGGTTCCTTCCTTGCTGCCTTCAAATATGTCTATATTGCTCCTATTTTTAAAAATTCTCACTTGATTCTACCATTTGCACTAGATATCATCCCCTCTGAGGCTAAACTTCTTAAGAAAAACCGTCTCTGCCTCCACATCTTCTCCTTTTACACTCTATAATCTGGCTTCCACCCTCTTCATTCAGCTGAAATGTCTCTCCAAAATTACCAATGAGCTTTTAATTACAAAATCTATTATCCTTATCCTTCTCGATCTCTCAGCAGTATTTGAAACTTGATCACCTTCTCCTCCTGGACACTTTCTCCTTTCTAGGTTTCTGTGACAATGATCTCACTTGAATCCTCTCTTGTCTGAATATTACTCAGGCTCCCTTCCCAGTTCTTTATGCATGCCATGCCCACTAGTTGTGAATGTCCTCCAGGTCTCTGTTGTGAGCTCTCTTATATTTTCCCTCCGTATTCTCTTCCTTAGTGAGGTTATCAACTCCCTTGGGTTCAATTATCACCTCTATGTGGATGACTCCCAGATCTATTGCTAATCTCATTTCTGGGCTATAGGCTCAATTACCTACTACCTTTGAGACATGTCAAATTTTAATAACCAATAAGCATTTCAAACTCACCACTCAAATGAGTCCAAAACAGGACTCATTATTTTGTACCCTAAAAACTTTCCAAATTCCCCATTACTGTTCAGTCTGTGGTCATCCTCATCGCCCAGGCTTACAACCCCATTATCATCATCCTGAATTTCTCATCGTCACTCACCTCACATATCTTTTCATTTCTACCCTCACAATATCTTTCCTATATAACCCCTTCTCTTCATTCACAGAGCCACCACATTGATTCAAGCTCTCATCACCTCTCACCCAAATTATTCCAATAATTCCTGCCTTATCTCTCCCTAATCAAATGTATCTAATTAAGCTCATCTTCCAAAATAATTTTAAACTCAAGTCCCACCTTCTACCATAGGCCTTTCAGATTATCTTCCATCTACTCTTTATATATCTTGCTTATACTTGTTATTTTCATATTGTCTCCTGTTTTAGTGAGTTATTTAAGAACAAGGACTGTTTTTGTCTTTCTTTGAATCCCCAGAACTTAACATAGCATCTGGTAGAAAACACTTGATAAAAATGCATGTGCCCTTTCCCACCCCATCCCTTATTGACTGACTGACTACAGAGAAAGTATGGCCTATGTTAGCTTATGTTAACATATGTTAACGTTGTGGTAAAATTTCATATCAACATGAGTTGATACTTAATTCCGCCTCTCCAATTCTATATAAATGAAGCTGATTTTTTTGAATCCAAGTACAAAACTGTACATTTATATTTAGTAAATTTCATTTTATGTGATTTAGCTTTTCATTAGCCTACTTTAGGGTTCGTGTTCCCATGAAAAGGACAGGAGGACCTAGGGTAGCCCTTCACCAGAGATTTCTTTCGAGACTCTAGAGTTTATTTTATTATCACTCTTTGGGTATGGTCATTCAACTGGTTTGATTCAGTCTAATCCAATCAATTCTCTCACCAAGTCTTCACCTCTCCATCTTGCTCACAAGATATCAGTAGAGATATTGTCAGATATATAGTGTTCGATATATTTCTGTAAAAGGTTTTGAAGATGAGTCAGTCTAATCTTATCAAACAAATATGAGATTAGTCTGGTATGTCATGTTCCAGATGAACCTATTAAGTTTCACAGTCATCACTGCCTCCAAATATAAAGATGCCAAAACTATACTTTTTATGATGTGTTCTAGAATTTCAGTGGTTCCACAAATTATGAATATGACTAAAATCCAAGAGAAAAGCAATTCAGATTCTAGAATTTTACAATTCTTGCTGTGTGACCTGTACAAAGTCAATCTAAGTAGACAATTTATAAATTAAATCTCAATAACAATAAAACATTTCTCAAATACAGAAAAAAATTTAAAAATGTATTGTGACATATGATGATTTCATAACAACCTCAAGTAATAAGAAAAATGGATCTGTGGATTCTCTAATCCAGAGGAAAAAACAAATCAAATCCAGTTCAATAGTTAACAAGTTTTGGAAAGATTATCAGAAAGGAGGAAATAATACTTAAAGTGAGAAACTGTGAAATTCAAAAATATATGTTGTCTTCACATACATTTTGCCCAGAAATTTAAAGGAGAAAGTTGAGAAAAATATCAAAACATTTCACTGAAAAACTTAGACAACAGTTTTTACTTTTCCTAAAGTGATTTCTTATAACATCTTCAAAAACAATGCATATTCTTATGTGTAGGTAGCTATACATAAGTAGTGCAGTAGTTAGAATGCTGTACCTGAAGACTAGGGGATCAGAATCAGATATTTACTCGCCATATATGACCCTGGATGTCACAAGTTCTATCTGCTTAAGTTTCTTCTTCTAAAGAAAGGAGATAATAATACTAGCCTCAAGGTGGTTGTGATCATAAAATGAGATAATATTTGGAAAATATCTTAAAAATCTTAGAGAGGTGAATATGTTCACGATTACTATTGTCATGAAGTCAGAGTGGTTTGAAGAGAATTCAATCTGAGCTCAAAGTGGTGACCAAGTAATGGAATTTGTTATCAACTCAGTAGAAAAAGCTTGTTCATCGTGTGACAAATATTGGGGCTACATCAGTTCAGGAAAAACATCTGAGGCAAGACGGAAAGGTCCTTGTCAATGAACACACCCATGGTTGCTCTAAATATAAAATAAGAGTGTATGACTGAGAAGCAGATATCTTGGAGTCCAGGACCAGGCTTTTCACTGACTGTGGGTCATTTCACCTTCATGGATCACCCTGTACTGAGTTATCAAGGAGGGAAATTTACTAGTGGCTAAAAAGGTCATTTCTGAATCCAGAATTCTATTGTTCTAGTTGTGGTTGTTATGTCCTGTGCAAGGAGCACATCCATTGACCCCAATCCTCCACAACTCAGCTTTGGTGTTGAGTTAGTATAGAAAAGGACTAGAACTGATTTCGAAAAAAGAGGGTCTTGAGTGGAAGGAAGGAAGGAGGGAGAGAGGGAAGAAGGGAGGGAAGGAGGGAAGGGGGAAGGGAGGAGGGAAGGAGGAAGGAAGGGAAGGAGGGGAAAACAGAGAGGGAAGGGAGGGAAGAAAAGAAAGATAGGGAAAGAGAGAGGAAGGAAAGGGAGGAAAAGAGAAAAATAAAGAAGAGTCAAAGGAGAGATGGAGAAGAGATAAGGAAAGGAAGGGATAAGAAGGGAGTAGTAGAGAAGGGAAGGGAGGGTCAGGGAGAGAACAAAGGAGAAAACAAAAGGAGGAGAAAGGAAGGAGAAAAAGAATTTAGTATTTTCCAATACTTTATGAAGTAAAGGAAATGCAAATACAGTCAAGGAAGAGAATACCTGAAGTTCAAGAGTTTACTTTCAAATGGGACAAGGCAACATATATTTGGAAGTGATAGACAGGTAGGAATGTTTTGGACAGAGAATTCATAGGGGTAGATGTTTGAAGCCATCTAGAGTTGGAAAGAAAAGTGAAGAGGGAGAGAAAGTTAAAAAGCAAAGAAGATGGGTGTGCAAATGGCAGTGGCCAGGAAGGGAAACATTGAGGCTGAAATTCTGAATGTTTACCATCATTCTATTAGAACTTGAAATCACTGGGGTAGAAAAGTTTCTTATGGAGTTGCAGGCACCCGGACTGGACTAATTAAACCCTATGGATATGCTCTTCCTTCACAGTTGATGATGTAAAAGAAACCAGAGACCCTTGTAAATGAATGCATGCAAAGTCGAGCTAAGAGCAATTGACAGAAACAGAATCACTTGGAGGAGAGATTATGCCCTATCCAATGTTCACAGTAATATCCTTTAAATAACCACAAGTAGAAGGCAAAACCTATCCAGAGAGTACTAAGTTCCCCATTCACCTTCACTGCCTGGACATTGAAACTTTGAAAGGTTTTACTATGAGTTCCAGGGTGAAAACCTCATTGAAAAAGGCTGTAAGAAAGGGCCTGGGACTCTTGAAGAAGATTTGGATGATTTACTTGAAGGGAGAGAAAGTCCAGGGATATCTGGCCAAAAAAAAAAAAGATATATAGGCTTTAAGGAAATAACTACACTGGTTAATGTAGTTATATATTTGGTTTCATTTATGTAATATTATGACGATGAAAGATGCAAATATGATATGATTTTACAAGGAAACTCTCCATTGAACCATAGCAGGATTGAGATACGAGTCAAAGATTTTGTTTTAGGGTTTCTTTGTTTTACCCTGGTGAGTGGAAGCATTGAATCAAGTCTTATTGGACAAATATATTCATTAAATCCCAAGACTAACAAAGACAAGCATTGCTTATCACAGAAGGATAGAACTCAAAGAGATGTTTAACCAGCTATCTAAAGGTTAGAGATTGATGTTCCACCAGAGTACCCTCTGGTGTTAGAGTGCATAATGAACATTGGGTTGACAACATTTGGTTCTTATAACCTACTGGAAAGGACAGGGTACATGGTCAACAGGGTCCCTACTGGTTAAATATGACTTAGTATTGTAAGAAATTCAAATTTCAAGTAGGGAAGTAAAGACTATAACTAAACCAATCAAATAGTGCTACACATTTCACATTGCACTGCACAAAATAGATATGTTAGAGTTTTAAGTGAGCAATACAGAGAAATACACACAGTATTGGCAGAAGGTGACATAATTTGTGTCTTCATTCTCTCTTATCCTCAGGCAGATGGAATTTATCCATATGCCTCATTCCCTATTTCTAAGAAAGGGAGGACAGATTCAGCCGAAAGCATAAATGTATCATATATATTTAGAAGCAGCATGGTTTAGTGGAGAAAGCACTGGACTTGGAGTCAGAAATCCAGTCAGTCTTCTTCTGACATGCAGATACTCACAGAGACTTTGAAAGTCTCCATTTTCTCTTTTCTAAAATGGAGATAATAATACTTGCACTCCTTGCTTCACAGGGCAGTTGAATGGAAATCATTTTGATAGATATAGTGCCTTTCTCATTTTTCAATCCCTTTGGCTGCAAGTAACCAATCAGGGTACTGTCTAGAAGACAATAAAAGGGAAGTGACATCACTTTTGACCATAGAAAATTTGGACAAAAGAAAAGGCAAAAGAGTAAAAAGAACAGTAGGAGAATGTAGGAGATAAAATGGTGATTACATTGAAGCATGTAGCCTGACTCTTCAGTCATTTCAGTCATGTCTGATTCTTCATGATCCATTTTGTGGGTTTTCTTAGCAAAGATATTTCCTTCCCCAGCTCATTTTACAGGTGAGTAATTAATGCAAACAGGGTTAAGTGACTTGCCCAGAGTCACACGGTTAGTGAATGTCTAAGGAAGATGAATCTATTCACTATGCCATCTAGCACTATACCAGTGTTCTATTCACTATACTAGCTGCCCAACCTTTATACTAGCACCTTTTATTAAATTATATGTCTTTAGACCAAAGTTGGTTTAGGATATAAACAATGGTATAGGAGAGGTTATATATGGAACATTTATGAAAGCCAAACCAAAAAACACACACACACACACACACACACACACACACACACAACAATTAGCACAATCAGATGGATCTCTAAGTTCAACACTATGGCTATCTAATTACTGTTCTCAGAGGTAGAATTACAAAGAGATCAGAGGAGTGGGTACAGATCCATCCATATATATCCATTCCATGAATCTATTCAGATATATCTTCTAAAAGCTTGACCATCAAGGATCTACCTAAGATGCTACTTTCTCACAGGATTGCAATAATATCAGTAGAGGCAATAGTCAGTCCACCAATTATCTCTCTGACTCTTGCTTTAAAACTATACCCATCTTCTTTTTTCAGTCACACATTTTCCCAATATTCACTTCCATTCTAGTTCTTTACAATTTCTTCTCTTTCTTACTTTTTGTTTTTGAAAGAAAATGGGATTTTGAGACCCTGTTATCTTCTTTCCTCATCCTTCATCATTAGCAATGAATGACTGAAAAGTCACTTGACAACAAGTGTCCTAATGGCTCCAGATAACTGTGTTCCTATCCCACCATTTATCTCTTTTCTTTTCCAGATATTTAAAATAGCAGAAGCTCTTCTAATATTGAATCAGGATACAACATGTAAATGCTATCAGAGTGAAAATGTTTGTCCTTTATTTTCGAAGAAGATCATGACATCAGGAAGGCAATGCCATGACAAGCACATGAATTGAATTTGAGTGAGGGGTCCTGTACTCAGTCACCAGCCTCACTTTCTCCTCCAGAGTCATCTGGTTCCAGTGGCCAGATATTAATCAGTACAACTGGAGACAGCCCTGGATGCGAGGCAGTCAGGGTTAAGTGACTTTCCCAAGATCACACAGCTAGCAAGTGGTAAGTGTCTGAGGCCAGATTTGAGCTCCCATCCTCCTGAATCCAAGGCCAGTGCTCTATTTCCCTGTGCCACCTTATCAGAGTGATAACTGCAGCAAAAAAAATTCTTTAGGTTAAATAAAGGGCCATGCCCTCAATAACTCAGGATATATCTTTTAGGGTTCCACAGAAAGGTTGGAATCATTTGAATAAGGAAAAAATCATTTTTATTACCTGACCATTAATATTGCTATATATCTATAGTATAAATAGTATAAATCTTCTTGATGCTTGTTCCTCCTCAGAGCTACTCTCTTTACTAAATGTCCAATCAGTTTTTTAGTTTGTTTCTTTAAGAGCACTTCAGTCTGTATATATCCACCATGAACCTACTCATTGCCCTTTGAGTAATAGTTATTTCTAATTCTCCAAGACTGCAGCATTCCATAACTCACAGTAATACACCACCATCAGAATATGGTTATCAAAAAGATGAATTTTATTTCTGAGAGGAAACAGAGTCATAAAAGGAGCTTCACAATAAAGAAAACAAAAACAAAACTGAAAAACATCCAATTCAGGTTAAACACAATAACCAATCTCGGTTCCAAAGGACTGGTGATAAAACACACTTCCCTGCTATTTGTCGAAAAGTGGTGGACAGCAGGTACAGAACGTTGCCACTGCTGTCAAATGTGGTCACCAGGAGGATTTGTTTCACTTAACTCTTTTTCTTTGTTACCACAGAAGTTTCTCTGCAGAAGAGGGTTATGGGAAAGTGACAATGGCATAAAAAAAATCAATAAAACAATTTTTGAGAGCTTCAGGAACCTGCATGATATCTCATTCTCAGATGTGGGTCGTTTTTTCCACCTCTGGTCCCTTTCCTATTAGAAAGAAATGAGAAGCAAATAAAAGGCATGACAATGAGAGAAAAACAGTGGCAGTCAAAAAATAATGAATTCCTTTCCTGTAAACCAAATAGCCCTTATGTTTGAGGTTTCTCAGAAATTCCCCTGTATTTTCCTTAGCTTCTCCCCCTAACCTGTTAGGGAACTGAAACCAGGAAAAGCTAAGAGAGGGGTTGAATACAGTTTGCTTCTTGGATACAAAAGATATTCACTTCTCCCCAAGTGATTCTTTGCCTCTGATAAAGGCATCCTGGTTTTAGCAAGCTAACCACTCCTATCCTCAGCTTTCAATTATCGCTAGTGGGAGTGGTGGCAGAGAGAGCTGCGCTATGCACAATTCAAACCTTTGGAAGATCCAAAAACCACATATATTTAGCTTTGGAAAAAAACTTTATTATTTCCCCAGCCCATTTGCCTTCCTAAATATGTTTTGCTTAATGCAAATTGCCTGGTACTCCCCAGCATGCACTTATGTGGGAGTGTAGAGGAGAAGCAGGCCAGGAAGATGCTGGGAAATAAAGAAAGCTGGTCCAGAATTTAAAGTGTGCTTTTGATAAGACAAATATGAAAGTTTATGCATCTGTGTAATTTGATTTCTGAAAATGATTCACTATAGACTTCACTATGAACATTTTCTCTCAGAAACACCAACCCCTATTCCTCTTAATCGTTTCTATTGATTGTTATTTATTAACAAGCTGTAGAGTTCATTCTGGGGCTTACTTTTGATACATTGCTAAATAATCAATATTCAGGGAAACATCCATTCAACAATACCATCTAGCAAGTCTTGACTGATGTTCTACCCAGGTAGTAGTAGACATCAAATGAAGAGGTAGAAAAAGAAAAACATTTCTTTAATAAGTGTCTTAGTAGTAGTTTACAGTATCTTTTATTGGATTTTGTCCTCATGAAAACCATACCAAATACCCATGGGCATAAACATAATGGCCATTCTGCAGTAGAGCAGTAAGGAGAGCTGATATTAAATGTTTTGATGACTTCAATTAACACAAGAATTTGCTGATCCTATCACAAACACTGTGATTATAATTAAAAATATAAGAAAGCATTAATAATGTTTGACTCTGATCTAGTGTCTTGTGATAATAGGGCTTAAATAATTCTGCTAGTAATCCCCAGCTTCCTGGTCTCTGACCCCCACATCCTTCCATACCCTAGATAGTCCAGGTCAAGAAAATTCAGTTCTATCATTAATTGGCTCATCCACAGGGCATCCCTCCAACATAGGATTAGGTTTCAATCCAGTAAATCAAAGAGATCTTTAATATGGTCGAAACCACAGATTAAGCAGTGGCTATATAGGGAAAGAGAAATCAAACAGCCTAATGATTATTCCCAAAATCACAAATTCAGAACCTAAAGGCAGTTAAGAGATCATCTAATCTCATTTTTCAAATGAGAAATGACAATAAAGACCAGAGAGGTTAAATGGCTTGCCCAAAATCACGTAGCAAGTAGCAGAATCAAAAGTCAAACCCAGGTCTTTGGGTTTGGTTCCAGGTGCAATGTTCACTTATTTTTTTTAATTTATGAAATAAAATAAGTATTTCCAAAACATAGTACAATTAAAAAGATATATATGTATTGTTAATCATAATTTTCTTAGGCTAAAAAATGAAAAAACTAAAATTAGTTTTATAAATGAAGTTTTTTTTTCCTCTAGGATATTACCAATATAACCCATGAATGAATGGCATCCTTGCAAATTACAACATTGAATTTTATACAGGCAGGACAAAGAATCATAAAACTGAGTCAGGTAATCAATGAGATTTCACATAGATGACATAGCTCTACAAAATGATCCTCTCATAACTAATAAGATTTATTTTATATTCCTGTTTTTAAGAGTCCCATTTAGGCTGGAGAGGAAATGTTTACAAATGGTTGTAGGTCTCTCCTCATCCAAGATGTATCTTATCTAATGGTTTGTTGATCCAAATAAAGGAATTTATTTGTGCTATCACTGAGCTGAGCCAGTAGCATTGACACAGGTCAAGTCAACATTTTCGCTAGGAGACAGGTCTTGACATAAGACAATTTTACACATTGAGATAACATTCAAATTTATAACTATTAAAGGCTAAGAGACCAATTTTTGATCAGAAATAGAATCAAAGAGTATCAGACTTAGACAGCATGTATATGTATGAATATATATATATATATGAAAAATTATTCTATCCATACTTCTATTATCAGTTCTTTCTATGGATACAGATAGCATCTTTCCTCATTCTTTATGGTTAATTTGGATATGTGTAAAATAACTTATTCAAAGTCCCTCTTAAAACAATATTGCTGGGGGCAACTAGGTGGTGCAATGACTAGAGCACTGGCCCTAGAGTTAGGAGGACCTGAGTTCAAAGCTGACCTCAGACACTTAATACTTATTTAGCTATATGGCTCTGGGCAAGTCACTTAACCTCATTGCCTTGCAAAAAAAATTGAAAAAACAATGTTGCTTTTACTGTATACAATGGTCTCTTGGTTTTGCTCAGTTGTCCTCTTCATTATTTCATGCAAGTCTTCCCATGGTTTTCTAAATCACTGAACTCATCATTTCTTATAGCACAGTTATATTCCATCACAATCATATACCACAACTTATTCAACCATCTCCAACTGATGAACATCTATATACATGCTATATAGAACATATGGATTCATTTTTTTCCCTAATCATCTTTGCAAATAGAACAAGTATTGGTATTGCTGAATCAAAGGGTATACTTTAATAATTCTTTGGGTATAATTCCAGCTTACTCTCCAAAATAAATCAGTTTACAATTCTACCAACAATGAATTAGTGTCCCAATTTTTCCAAATCCTGCCCAACATTTGTTGCTTTCCTGTTCTTTTATTTTGATCTATGTGTTAGGTGTAAAATGATATCTCAAGATACCTACATTTTGAATCTACATTTCTTTAATTAAAGATTTAGAGCATTCTTAATTGTTTTGCTTTCTTCATCAGAAAACTTCCTTTTGAGAACTTTGACCAGTTATCAACCAGGAATAACTTGTATTCTATGGACTTGACAAAGTTCTTTATACATTTAAGATATATATTACATATATTAATATATTTTGTATATTTTATGTATTTTAGATATGAGACCTTTGTCTGATAAACTACCTATAATTGTTTCCCAATTTTCTGCTTTCCTTCTGATCTCAATTACATTTCATTTATTTGTATAAAACTTTTGAATTTAATGTAGATATTTAAATTTTAAATATAATGTAATTAATTTACGTCTAACTTTGTTCAATGTCTTATTTATTCATTAAAGTATTAGTAAGTCTGATAAGTAATATGTTCCAAGTTCTAATTTTCTTGTAAAATCTCTCTTTATATCTATATCATATCTTCATTTTTGGCTTTATCTTGGGAAATGGTGTAAGATATTGAACCATGCTCAGTTTCTGCCATACTATTTTCTAGTTTTCCAAACAATTTTTACCAAATAATGAATTCTTATTCCAAAATCTCAAATTTTTAAATTTGTCAATATAAGGTTATTGTGTTTATTTGCCACTATAAATTGTATGTCAACTCTAACCATTGATCTACCATTCTATTTCTTACCAGTACCAGATAGTTTTTATAATTACAGCCTCATAATATAGTTTAAAATCTGGTACTACTAATCTCTTTCCTTTACAATTTTTCATTGTTTCCTTTGATATTCTTGACATTTTGTTTTTCCAGATGAATTTTCTTAGTACTTTTCTAATTTAGTAAAAAAAATTGACAACTTAATTTGATTAGCACAAAATGCATAATTAATTTGGGTAAAATTATCATTTTTATTTTATTGGCCCTGTCTACATATGAACTATTTATAATTCTCTAATCATTTCAAACTAATTTTATTTGGGCATATGTTTGGGCATATGTGCTCCCAAGTATTTTATATAGTCCAGAGTTATTATAAATGGAGTATTTTTTACTTTCTCTTCTTAAAGAGTTTTTGTGATATGTAGGAATGATGATTTATGTGGCTTTACTTTATATCCTATTACTTTGCTAAAATCATTCATTACTTCAACTTTTTGAGTCTTTGGGATTTTCTAAGAATCATATCATCTTCAAAAAGAGATAGTTTTTAATTTCTCATTCCCTATTCTGATTCCTTCTACTTCTTATTCTTCTCTTATTGCTATAGCCAGGAGTTCCAATATAAAATATCGAATAATATTGGTGAGAATGGGCAATCTTGTTTTACACATGATTTTACTGGGAAGGTTTGTAGTTTATTCCTACTAAAAATAATGTTTGCTGGTGGTTTTAGATAACTATTTTATATCAATTTAAGGAAAAATCCATCTATACCAATATTTTCAAGTGTTTAATAGAAATGAGTATTGAACTTTATCAAAAGTTTTTTTCTGCATTTATTGATGTTTATTTATTATATGATTGTTTTGTACTTTTATAATTGAGGTTAAGTTAGAATAGTGTGAAGGCATCTAGGTGGCACAGTGGATAAAACACTGGCCCTGGAGTTAGGAGGTCCTGAGGTCAAATTGCCCAGCTATGTGACCTTGAGCAAGTCACTTAACCCCATTGCCTTGCAAAAAAAAAATTAGAACAGTATGCCAAGTTTGGGTGCTAGGTTTGGGGTCAAAGACCCAAAGAGCTTATTTTCTCAATTTCTGATTTCATTGGTTAAAAAGAACTCCCAGGTCAGGAAATTCTCTCCACCAGTGTAGGTCAACACTTTCTCTTCAATTTAGCTTAGAGAGCTATCTAGAACAGTGAGAAGTCAAATGACTTGTGCACTTACACACACACACACACACAGAGAGAGACACAAAACACAGTCACATAGCCAGAAAGTATCAAAGGAGGAATATGAATTCAATTTTTCTATCTTCAGGACCAGCTTACTGCCTATGGTACCATTACACCATACTGCCTCTCTACATAGTAGATACTTCTGTATAGATGGTGCTTAAGAAAAGCTTGTTAATTGATTGAAGAAAAGAACCTGTCTGAAGATCATTAAAGGACTGAATTGTACAGAGAAAGGAGCTGGGGCTTTGATAGATAGATAGATAGGTAGATAGATAGATAGATAGATAGATAGATAGATAGATAGATAGATAGATAGATAGATAGATAGACAGATAGATAGAACTATTTCTGGTTCTTGGTGGGTTTGGAGAGAATGAAGCATTTGGGAGTTGAGGAATGAAGGGCAGCCCCAATTTCTCAAGTTAAGTCTCTCCACTCCTACAATTCTGTCAGTCCCTCCAAAACCATTGAAAATGAACTACAGCAGGGCAGCTAGGTAGCGTAGTGGATAAAGCATCGGCCTTGGAGTCAGGAGTACCTGGGTTCAAATCTGGTCTCAGACACTTAATAATTACCTAGCTGTGTGGCCTTGGGCAAGCCACTTAACCCCATTTGCCTTGCAAAAACCTAAACAAAAATATGAACTACAAAAAAAAGACCCTCGGGTCCCAAGGACCAATCTCTAGTTCATGACATTCTCCAGAAAGGGATATTATGGTAAAAATAAGCACTAATAATAAGATAAATCACGAAGGATCTAATACAGGAGATGGGTTTAGCCTTGAATGGGGCCTTTTAGGGATTCCAAGGGGTGAAAGAGAAGAGAGAGAGAGAATATTCCAGAAGTGAAGGACAGAGTGTATGGTGGCTCAGAGGCTGGAAATAGAGTGAACAGTAGAACAGTTTAACCAGAATGTACACTTATGTGGAGTTAAATAGTGAGAATAATATCAAATCAGTCTAGAAATAGATTAGTTCCAAATTATGAAGGGCTTTAAATGTCAGAGGAATATGTATTTTGTTCTAAAGAGAATTGGAAGCCAATGGAATTTCCAGAGAAGGAAAATGACATAGTCAGATCCATGCTGTAGAAATATCAATTTGGCAGCTCTGTGAAGGATAAATTGGAAGAAAGAAACTTGAGCTAGGAAAATCAGTTAGGACTATACTACAAAAATCTACTTAAGAAGTGATGAGAGTTTCAGCATGAAAAACTACTTGTAGTATAATCAATAAAATCTAAGTATCTTCCAGGACTTTGGGACTTTAATAAATACATTAGTTTGATATCTGAAAATTGACAAGGATGATTCAAGTTATACAGGAATATTTTTCTAGGCAATTCCTTCCAGCTAGTCGCTCTGGTGTTTGTTTTTAAGACTGATGAAATGGAATTCAATCATAGTTAGTGTTCATTGGAGGGAGGCTCAGTGGATAAAGTGCTGGACCTAGTATCAAGAAGACCTGAGTTCAAGTCCTTCCTCATAGAATTCATAACTGAATGACCCTGGGCAAGTCATTTAACTTCTGTCTGCCTCAGTTACCTCAACAGTAAAATGGGGATAATAGTAAGAGGATCAAATAAATAACATTTATAAAGTATGTAGCATAGTATCCGACACATAACATTCCTCTGCGGGAATGTTGTGATTTTTGTTGGGGGGGTTATAGTCATTAAGCTTAAGAGCAATATGACAGTTATAGGCTCATCCATAGAATTATAAGAGAATCCAGTCTATCTCTATCATTTTATAAGTGAGGAATCTGAGGTCCAAAAAAGTGAAGGACTATGTTTAAGGTCATTTAAGTAAGTTAACAGTGGAACCAGAATCCTAGGCTCTTTCAATTGTTCCAATTGCTGCTTTAATGAAAAACTATTAATTCTAGTAGACAGGAAACCCACCTATTGAGCCTGTGATAGTTCCTTTAAGAGAAGTAGTACTTTTAATTTTCAAACATCATCACATCTAAAGGGAGAGATTTTCCCAATCAGAAGTCATCAGAAGCTTTTTTTTAATGCTTACTTTCATGACAAAGTGGATATAGAATGGAGTCTGTTGCAGTTGAATAATGAAGATTTTGGAAGAACTCCTCTGACTCCATCAGAAAATATTAAATTACATATATTACCATAGTGTGACTATACTAGGTCAATGGGAAAGACAAATTATTGTGTAAATGACAATTGTTATCACCCTCCAATTTAATCTTATAGACTTCAAAAAGTCTCTGAAGTTTAGTATACTAATCACATCAAAATGTCCAGAAACATAAACTATCCATGCTTTCATAAGATTTTGTTGGAATTAATGATAGATACATGGCCACAATCACCCAAAATGAATCATATTTACTGTATTTATACTCTCAAAATGCACACAATTCTTGCTTACCTGGCATAGGAAAAAACCTATGGCAAAATTATGAAACTCAACATTTGTCTCCATTTATTCTTTCATTTTGCTCTCATATCATCCCTACCTCTAATTTACACATTCTGGGCCTTCCTGTCCTTCCTTATTAAAACAAGAATAGTTTATAATTGTCATTTACATCTTGACTGAAACTCATTCATTGCAGTATGCTTATTCTCTTGTTCTTTGCATTTCTAATTCTTCTATAACTAATTGTGGAAAATTGACTAGTTAGCTCCAACAAAGAATCACTAGCAATTACACACAAGGACCAAAACACACACACACACACACACACACACACACACACACACACACACACATCAAAATATGATGTCTCATTATGATTTCTTGAAATTGAGTTCTAAAAAAAATCAGACTTTGATAAAATCCAATGGAATTCAAATGGACCTACTTGACTATACCTTAAACTTATATCACTCTGGCTCTCTCTGATTGGCCAATAATAGGTCCAGGACCCAGTCTTACTTGGTCATTGTTTGGATTTTGATTGTTCAGAGTGAATGTAAGTAGTATGTATTTCTGTTCTGGCCAGAAACCCTGAGAGTCTTCCCCTCCCTGACTGATTTTTTTTTTTGAGTAGGCAAACTGGACCATCTTTTGCCTCATTTCTTTTCTAGCCTTAAATTTCTAAATTAGCAATAATTCAGTCAAACTGGAGATCTGGAAAAGATCTTAACTTAAAAAGATCAAAGTCTCCTACTGCATCTGGGGAAATCTGTCATGTCCTACATCTTGCCACTAGACTCAGATAATTCTGGAGGAAAGACTGAGGTTGATGATTTTTCATCAATCACCCTGCCTTACTTAAATCCAATTCTCTTGCAAGTCAAAACATCACCTTCCTCATATCATTGGTCCTCTGAGAACAAAGGACAAACAATAATGAAGTGGAGCCCATCCTGGATTCTCCAGCACTATGTCAAGAAAATACAAGCTCTTCCAAGTTCACTTTGGTGATGGTAGTTCAACTACCAGTGGTATGGGCCAAAAATCTGTTGTCTCAGAAAAAAGTCATTTCAGAGAAGTTTGCAACTTCACTGGCCACAGAGTAATAGATTCTTCAGTCGCAACAATACTCAAAGACCATATTTTAAGTAGCTAGAATCAATTAGCATCAGTGAGGGGACTACCATATCCTGAAAGTATTAAAGAATTTGTTTTGGGGGGGCAGAGCCAAGATAGTGGCATGAAGGCAGGAATTCCCAGAAACTCATTCCTCAAAAAACTCCAAAAGCCATCAAATTATGACTCTAGTCAAAATATAGAGGGAACCCACAGAAAGACTGAATGATACAATTTCCCAGTCCAAAACAACTTAGAAAACCCACAGGGAAAGGTCTGTTCCACCAGGACCAGGAGCTGGGAAAAGCTGCAGCACAGCCACAGCCTCAGCACAATGCAGCTGGGCTGAAGCAAACCAGCTCCAACCTTCAGGACGAGCCCATGTTGCACCTGGGTCCATGGAAAAGGGGGAAGTTTCCAGACCTCTTGGCCCATGGATCACTGGGGGCAGCATGAAGGGGTGGTGAGAGAACTCTGCCACACCAGAATGGAAAGTCAGTCTCAGAGCAGCCTTGGGGTGAAAACCTGAAGCAGGAGTCAGCAGAGCCACCCAGCACTTCCAGAGCTCTCAGCCCACAGACAATAACAGGGTCAGGGGAGACTGCAGAGGTCTCTCTGCTCTCCCTGGGGTAGGACTCTGCTGTTTGACCATATGCAGATCCAGGTTGCAGTTTGAACTTCCATACCACCATAGTCAAGCAGGGACTCACCTCAAAGCTCCAGGGCAGAGGGGAGGGCCTGTGGTCATCCACAGACCAGAGCACAGGCAAAAGAGCAGTCAGAGCCTCTCATAAGACCTTAGAGGAATTAAGGTCCTTGTGGGTTGTCCCAAAAAAAACCCAAAGCTATGGAAGTGCAGTAAATCAGTCATAGACTGAAGAAATGTGTAAACAACAAAAAAAACAAGAATCTGACCATAGAAAATTACTTTGGTCCCATGGAGGATCAAAATACATACTCAGAAGATGATATAGAAGTTTCTGTGTCCAAAACCTCCAAGAGAAATAGAAAATGGGCTCAGACTATGGATGAACTCAAAAAAGACTTTGAAAAGCAATTAAAAGAGGTAGAGGAAAAATTGGGAAGAGAAATGAGATATAGGTAAATCATGAAAACCAAATCAGCAGCTTGGTGAAAGAAATACAAAAAAAATACTGAAGAGAATAAAATGTTAAAAATCAGTTTAGGCCAAATGGGGAAAAAAAAAGCAAAACACAAGGCAAATGAGGAGAAAAATACCTTAAAAAGAAGAATTAACCAGCTGGAAAAAGAGATAAAAAAAGCTCTATGAAGAAAATAACTTCTTCAAATGCAGAACGGAACTAATGAAATCCAATGACTTTGTGAGAAATCAGGAAGAAATAAAATTATACCAAAAGAATCAAAAATTAGAAGAAAATGTGAAATATCTCATTGGTTGACCTCAAAAACAGATCCAAGAGAGATAATTTAAAAATTACTGGGCTACCTGAAAGTCATGTCCAGGAAAAGAGCCTAGACATCATTTTTTCAAGAAATAATACATCAAAATTTCCCTGAGATCCTAGAAGCAAAGGGTAAAATAGAAATTGAGGGAATTCACCCATCACCTCCTGAAAGAGATCCCAAAAGAAAAACTTTCAAAAATATTATAGCCAAATTACAAAACTCCCAAGTCAAAAAGAAAAATACTAAAAGTTGCCAGAAACAAGCAATTCAACTACCATGGCTCTATAGTCAGGCATTACACAGGATCTGGCAGCATCTACATTAAGGGCTTGTAGGGCTTGGAATATGATATTCCAGAAGGCAAAAGATATTGGTTATAAGAGCAGTGTGAAGGAGCATATATAGACAAGGCACAGGAAGGAGCTGAATATAATTGTATAATATAATCAAGGGGTAATAAAGGAAAGTACTGGGAGGAATAGAAAGCAGAGGAATAAGGGGCTAAGATATTTCACATAAGAGTCAAGATAAAGCTTTTGCAGTGGAGTGGAATGGGGGGAGGTGAGGGGGAATGAGTGAGCCTTCATTATCATAGAAATGACTCAGAGAAGAAATAACACACTTAATAGGATATAGAAATCTATCTTACCCTAGAGAAAAATGAAAAGAAAGGCATGGGGGGGGAGGGAAGGGAGGAGAGAGAGGGAAGATTGTGGGAGAGGGTACTCAGATACAACACACATTTGGATGGGGATAAGATGAAAGGAGAGAGAGAGAATAGAATAAATGAGAGTGGGGAGGAATAGAGTGGAGGGAAATACAGCTAGTAATAACAACTGTGGGAAAAATAATGAAGTAGCTGGTGGATTTATGTTAAAGAAGGCATCTCACCCCAGAGACAGAGCCACTGGAATCTGAACAAAGACCAAAGTACACTTTTCTTTCTCTCTCACTATTCTTGAGGTTTCTCTATCTTTTGGGGCAAGGGCATTATGTTTACTCTCACAACAAGATTACTGTAATAATATAAAATAAATAAACCAAAAAATTTTTGGTTGGTGAAAATCACTTGGGGAACAAGAGAACCTACCTTTTGTCCTTTAAATCATTTAACACAAA
The DNA here is from genome assembly GCF_037893015.1 of Macrotis lagotis. Lineage (NCBI taxonomy): Eukaryota > Metazoa > Chordata > Mammalia > Peramelemorphia > Peramelidae > Macrotis > Macrotis lagotis. The sequence goes on from NC_133660.1 coordinate 160,414,616, forward strand.
AAGCTAGCCCTGAGGATGAAATTGCTTTAGTTATCAGTTTCTCAGGGGATTAGTTCAGAGAAACTTTTTGCCTTTCCCTCCCCTTCCTTCTTTCCCAGTTTCTTTAACTGTAGCAAATCCTCTTCCCTTCTCTCCTGTCCTAAATGTCTGATAAGATAAGTTGGGGCAAAGGTAAGAGGACATCAGATCTCATTCTCACTATACTTTACCTTGTCCAAGTTGCTCTTCTCTATAATTTTCTACACCCTTCAGCATGGTAAACATGTTATTTCCCTACAGTTAGGCAATCAAATCACCCTAGAGGAATTTATTCAAGGACTTCTATGCACTAGGCTCTAAGAATACAAAGCAAAAATTAAAGTAAAGTAATCTCTGCTCTTAAAGAGCTTCTCTTCTATGGGAAACAATATGAACACATACATAGGAAAAAACAAAGTCCAGATCTGTGTTTTTTTTCAAGTTTAGATTTGTGATCTGATCAATATACATGTTAACACCCATCCTGGAATTTCTCTCCATCAATGCAGCTAAGTAAGTTGAGGAAACTACCCAGAATCACAGGTCTTGGAGCACTGGTAGCTTATGAGTCACATAGCATTATGTGTCAGACGCAAGACTTCAAACTAGGTCTAGGACAACAATTAAATAGTACCAGCCCTTGAAGAGCTTATATTCTACTGGTTTCTATCAATGTTTATATTGCAGTATAATATTTCACACTAGCCTCAAATTCCATTCAATTCTGAAAATTCAAATAATAAATACCTATCATTTTCTTTGGACATCATTGCAGCATCAACCTTAAGCTATTTCTAAATCTTTCAGTCTACTAATATTTTAAAATTTGGTTGAAGATAAACTTTGTTATTTAAGAACTATATTTCTCATAATTCTCATAATATGACACCGTAAAGGCTAACATAGCCTCCATGAGTAATAGTTAAGTCTGCATGTTACACTAAAACAGAACTATCCCCCCTTTCCTTGTCACTAAGTCTATGTGTGACTGTCCAAAACTATGTGACTATTTTGGCCAAGTTAATTCAGGAGACAGCTAGTCAATGAAAGAAAAAAAAGTTTTAATCAAATAGTTATTTGCCTATACCAACTTTACAATTCATCCAAGACAGTCAAATTTCTTTGTGTATAGAAACACAAAGTCTTTACTGGGTATCGTAAAGTGTTACTAGGATGTTGACAACTCTTTCCATTGTGAATTCTGAATCATAAACCTATTATATGTAACTTTGGAAGACAGATAATGTTGTTCTATTACTTTGGTATTGTTCATCAATAGAAAAAAAGTCAAAGAAGGTATATTGATCAATACTCGGGGACATGCTAGACTAGACATTGCCACCATTCTCCATTCCCAATGTTTATGAGATACCCTTTATCTTCCACTACTCTGCAGAAAGAACTGCTTACCCACAAGAAGAATTAGCAGGATGATACTCCAACTAGCAACAGTTTAAAGTTACCCAATCCCTAACCCCATAATTTAATTCATAAGAATTAGAATACCCTCCATAACCCTGGATGCTGAGAAAGAAGTTGGGAACTCAATATAACAAAGCTTTTTCTGTGTTGAATCTCCATGCCTCTGGGCTATGTGGAGGTATGATGACAATGCATGAAAGCAATTAGGGACCAGTTAAGGAATAAAGGAAAGAGCCCACCTCATGATCCAAAAGAGAAGAGAGAGTATCTATCAGGGTCCCACAACCTTCCACACAAAGTACACCCAGAAAAAAAAACAGAAAAGAACCTGATCTGGGAAGTATTTATTGTCAAAGATGCATCTGATACTAACCATTTCTTAGTCCTCTATCTAAGATCTTAGGAAGCTAAAAATATAGTTTGCATTATAAGATTTTCAGGGACACACACACACACACACACACACACACACACACACACACACACACACACACACACACACTGCCCCAGAGAAGAGAGACATTAGGAAACATTGTCCAGGTCACCTGACAGCCTGGAGCTATAGTGCTCTACCCCAAAGAAATATCTTTTGGTCCTTTTATTCTCTCTCCTGATATAAGCACTTCTGTAGCATCAGTATAAGGTTCAGAGCAGGGAACAACAACCCAAAAACCAATATACTCCTTGTCTTAATATATTGACTTCAGGCAATCTCAGAATGCCAGAGAAGCTGATATACTCATTAGGGACATTGGCAGTAATTGCTATCTTCCTGCACACACACACTTCAACTGACCCTTCTCTCTGACTGTGGCAATATCCCTATGCCAAGTCAGCCCAGAGTTCATAGACAGGTGGAAAAAAGGAATGTAGAACATTGGTCTAAAGCCAGGAAAATCAAAAATGAGTTCAGAGAAATATGCTAGGATGCAAGATGTCAGCAAGAGTGTGATTTATTTCAGATAATTTTTCCATCTAAGAATTCATTTATGAATGCAGTGTGCTAGTCATGCCCTCTCCTTGCTCTGTGGCATTGACATTACTATAACTCCTAAAAACTCCACCATTATTCCCTTTAGAACTCCTAAAATCCACAGAATTCTAGAATTAAAAGGAACTTTGGAAATCATGTAGTTCAAATCCTTTATTTTACCACGGAGGAAAGTGAGGCTGGGAGAATATGTAACCAGTCCAAGGTCACAGAGTGACAGATTGGTCATTAGAACCTAATGAGGTAAAATAAGACCATTCTTTTCCTTTCTCCTTTATTCCAATATTTCTTTTGCAATTAGACATTCACTACACATGGGATCTGGAGCCAATTACTCTAAGAATACAATTTTAAATATAATATTTAAGTCAAATCAGCTAAAATAACTTGAAAATTTTCATAATTTTCAACATGTAACCAAAGCCTAAATAGTTCCATATTCCAAGTAATCATAATCAGTCACAGAGATGTCTGTGTCACGTGTTGGAAAAAACCTAATTAAGGAAGAACAAAATGAACAGAACCAAAAGAACATTGGATATAATAATAGCAATATTATTCAAAGAATAACTATGAATGACTATATTATTCTGAGTATTATAAATATTCAAATTGACTACAAAAGATCTGTGAAGGAAGATCCTATCCAGCTCCAGAGAAAGAACTGATAATAGGTGATTGCATTATACATATATATACATATACACACATATATGTATATATCTGTGTCAAACAGTGGCATTCTCTATTGCAGAGTGGGAAGAAGAAGAAGGAAGACAGTTCAGAACTAAAAAATCTAACAAAAATTAAAAAAAAAATTTTAAGTCTAACTAGGGGCTACTAGGTGACGCAAGTGGATAGAAGCTCTGGCCCTGGAATCAGGGCTACCTAAGCTCAAATCCGCCCTCAGACACTTAATAATCACCTAGCTGTGTGGCCTTGGGCAAACCACTTAACCCCACTGCCTTGCAAAAAACCTACAAAAAAATCTAACCACATTTATTCATTCAATAGCCATTGTGTTAATGATCTGTCAGGTGGCAGGCTAGGGTTCAGGATATGTGTAGATAACAAAGATGTAGATGACAAAGGAAAGGTCATTCAGTAAGTAGTATGAACATCTGAGAGCTTAAATAAAAGTGATGCAAGAATTTAGGGAAGAAAATAACTCCTAGATCTCTTAAGGATTAGTATGGTAAGGATTCACAATGGTAGCATTTGAACTTTGAAAGGTGGCTATAATTTTACACAATGTGACAAAGGCTAGGAAATCATATGGTGTCCTCAAAAGAGAGAAAATAGCTCAGTTTGATTAGAGTACAAAATATCTAGTACATGACTGCAAAAGTAGGTTGAAGATAGATTGTCAACAAGCATTTATCACAAAGTTATTATGCTCCAAGCACTATGCTTGAAAAAGAAAAACAAAAAACAAAAAATATAGTCCGTAACCTCAAGGAGCTCATATTCTAAGAGAGGAAATAATATGCAAATGTTATGCAAATCACTATATATAGACACAAAATATAGAGTAAAAGTAATCTCAGAAAAAAAGGCATTAGTTGGGGGGGGGGGAGAAGGACATGTGAAAGTCCTTGAATATCATACTAAAGAGTTTTTATTTTATTTGGTAGAAAATGAGGAGTTAAGGAAGATTTTTGAGCAGGATATTCACCTGATGAAGATTGTGTTCTTCAAATGGTGTGCAAATGAATTGGAAAGCCTAGAAAAGAGAAATAAGTAAGGAGGGTTTTGCTGAAGCATAGATGAAAAAATATATGAATCTGAACAAGTGTGAAAATAGAAAACTGAAGCTAGGTGGGAGTGGCATGTAGAGGTTAAATAATAATAGTATTCAATGAATGATTGGATATTGTAGGGTAAGGGAAAAAGTACAGTCAAAAACTATTTTGATGTCTTGAGTTTTGATAGAACATAGTTTCTCCCAAATCAACTGCTCCTATCTGTGATTTTTTTTCTGTTGAGCTGATTTGGGAGGAATTATAATAAATTCAGGCTTGGGCATTATACTTAGAGGCACTGGCTGAATGAACCTCCATATTGAGAAGCCCTATAGGTAAGTAGATATCCTCTGGAATTCAGGAGAGAGTGGGTTTGGAGACCAAATCTATCAACAAATTTTCATTAAGTGACTACAATGTGCTAGAAACTGTAGAAAGACAATAGTTCCTGACTTAAAGGAGTATACATTCTATCAGGATAGCTGAGCAGTGATGGCATTTGAAACCATGAGACTAGATAAAGTCACCAAGGGTTAGAAAAAAGATAGAGAAAAGGATGAGAACAGAATTGGGAAAAATGGAATACTCCTACATTATTGGAGTAGGAGTCACTGAAAAATTCGGAGAAATGGGAGGAAAACCAGGACAGAAATGAAGGCAAGAGAAAGTATGAGGGAAAAGGTAGTTATCAATGAAAAATAATACAGAGTTCACAGAGAATGAGGACTAAGAAACAGCAATTAGATGTATTACATACTTAGTGGTGATTTTTAAAAGAGAAAATTCATTGAGGCCATGAGAAAAAGAAGCAAGATCACAACAGGTTGAGGAATAAGTGGGTACTAAGGAAGCAGAGGCAAAAAACAAAGATTGTTTATGGTGACATATACTCTTTTTGTGGATATAAAATATCCAAAGGAATCTAGTTCAAGTAGAAAACATCATGAATTTTTCCCCTTCAGCCAACTAAAACAACAAACCAAAGTCAAAGATACTCCAAGTGAAGCTTAAAGTAATGCATCAAATCAGGGCTAGCAAATCCTGAGGGATGAGTCCTAGATACAAATATCCTTATTATGATTTTTCTTCCATGGGAATAAAACAGTCCAAGTTCATATGTTTTCTGTTACATTTCTCTTCCTTTTCATTGGATTATTCTAAGATACATTTTTATTTTCTGGACACTTAGATTAAGCGATGTGGTTAATTTTTTAGTCACAAGAGAATGTTTGTACATACCAAGTAGTGCTGGTCCTTTGAAATATTCCACCAGAGGAGACTGTGTCATCATTTGAAAGATATTGCCATTACTCATACGTTTTCTCTTTGGGCAGTGCCCTCAACTAAGGAACATTTTTTTTCAGTATCCTCAATGGAGTCAAATTTGCATACATTTAGACATCTGAGATTGTAAAACAAATAACTTCATCTATTTAATAGCCCAAACTTAATTTTAACATCTTTGAGGCGCACATTAATCTTTAATGTGCAATATAAAATCTTGTTTTGTGTATACATTTGAAGATTGATTATAAAATTAGATGAATTTATTGTAATTATTTAACAAATACACCCAATATATTACATCAAAGAAAAATGTACTTGATATCCAAAGACTTTGGTTTGAGTGCTAGTTCTTCCATTCATTAGCTGTATCAGCCGGGACAAGTTATTTTTCTGCATCTATTTCCTCATCTGTAGAATGGAGATGGCAACACTTGTATTCTAGGCTAAAAAAACTGTATTTAATTTAGTAGGAAATGGGTTTTTAAATCAAAATCATTTCCAGATATACCCCCCTTCTTGATATCAAATAAATATTGTCTTGCCATCTTGCCACTTTGAAGCTGTTAGGTGGTACAATGTCTGAATTGAGGAAAACTTGAGTTCTTATTGACCTTGACCATTTATTATCTCTGTAACTTTGTGTAAATATTTTAATGTCCGTATACCTCATTTTCCACAATTATAAAATGAGGATAGTAATAGCATCTAACCCACCCCCTGGGTTATTGCAAAGATCAAATGAAATATTTGTAAATTTGTTGTCACATTATAGGTATTTAATACCTAATGTAGATACTTAATAAAAAGAAAATAAATCTCCTTTTCTTTCTTCTTTTCCTCATAACAAAGAAAAATCAAGTAAAACTAACTGGTCAAACTGGTATTTTCTGTACTTGTAATCTCCTATCTCTACTGAAAAGAGATGTATTTCTTCACCTCTTCTCTTAGATCATGATTGATTATTACAATTGCTCAGTTTGACTTTGTTCTTGTGTTCCATTAATTTATATATATGTACATATATGTTAGGTTCTGCTTATTTCATTCTATACCTGCTTTGTTTTATTTTGTTTTGATACCACAGAAAACACAGCTTTGAATATTTGGATATAAATTCCAGTGCACTTTCCACAATAACCTACTGTTCCTTGTCTGAGTGTTGGTATTTAAAATAGTTATTTGGATTTTATATGTTAAGGATCCTGTGATCCCTGAAACTATTTTCAAAATCTCTCCTTTAGATTTGCCTTCAGGGTATTTTAACCAGACTGCTATTCCAAAAAAAAATTCATATTAGAATCACATCCCACTTTTGGACTGAAAATAGTGTGGAATAAGTGGATCACCCACTTTATTTATAAGACTTTATTCCAAATGATTTGGGATCGTTTTCCAGTAGCAAAAAATGAACACTGTGAATTCAAAAAAAAATAGAATTTCTTATAAACTAATGGAGAATGAATCAAATCAAATATCTATAACATGCCAAAGAATATTCCATAGGCTCTGCAAACACATACCAAAGAGACTTAAATTATTGTTGAATGACAGTATGATCTCCAAATAGAACCAATTTGAAAGGTAATCATTCATAAATTTAAGTTCTGGAATGAATAAAAATAAAAATAATTGGTCGCTTAATTTTTATAAAAGGCAGCCCCAGTGGCGCAGCTAGGTGGCACAGTGGATAGAGCACCGGCCCTGGAGTCAGGAGTACCTGAGTTCAAATCTGGCCTCAGACACTTAATGATTACCTAGTTGTGTGACCTGGGGCAAGCCACTTAACCCCATTTGCCTTGCAAAAAAACTAAAGGAAAAAAAGGCAGCCCTAGGACAGGAGGTACATTTTTTACAGTAGAAAGTGAAATTGAATATATACATAGCAAAGTATTCACAACATTGATTCAAATTTTCAGAAACTAAAATTAGAAATGCAGCCCCCCCCCATTTAATATGCCTTCTATTGATAGGTATTCTATATACTCTATAAAAGATTTCAATTTTTTCTTGTTTCACATTTTCCTTTGAAAGAGTTGTATAGACTAAGAAATGGAATGACTGAAAATATTTTGTTCTCTAATGAATCAAAGTCACATCTAGAGTCCATCTAAATAAATCTGGGGAGGGGCAGCTAAGGTGGTGCAGTGGATAGAGCACTAGTCCTGGAGTCAGGAGGACCTGAGTTCAAATTTGACCTCACATTTAATAATTACCTAGCTGTGTGACCTTGGGCAAGTCACTTGACTCCATTGCCTTGCAAAAAAAAAAATCTGTGTAAACAAATCTTTTATCTAAATTACCTGGTCCATCTCTCTCAAGGGTTCTGAATTCAGAGAGTACTAGTATTACATTCTGCTTCCCTTTGATGGTGTAAATTTAAGTGTGTTTGTATTAAATAGATTCTCTAACTTCCACTCTAGTGTAATACAATCATTGTATTATATTGTGCCTTAGAACATTGGGGGTGCCAAATTCAAATAGAATCAGGAAGCTATTAAATCACACATGAAGATCACTATGGGCTGCACATTGACTTAGAAAATCTCATGTTAACATTATCTATGTTCTATTGTATCTTCTTTTTTGCTGTTGTTGTGTGTAAGGGACTGTTGAATGTGGGAGAATACTTTCATCACCTGGTGTCCTTGAGCACCAGAGCCTTATTTAACTAGTTGATTGTAGAGTGCCACAGGAGTGGGAGTGGACCAGGGACTGGGGAGGATATTTAAGCACTTGTATCAGGTTTAATAAATGGAGATCTTGGAGAACTAGGAGAACTTTAAGAACTTTCCATCCTTGTCTGCCATCCCTTCAATGTTCACCTGAATAAGGATAGGCTAGCCAGCAGGAACCTAACTATTCCTGAGCAGCTAGTCTAACAGGAACATAACAGTTGTTAAATATTTTCCAATTACATTTTAAGAAAGTCCAGCTTCATAAGAGCTGTGGGCTGTGTGTTTGACTTAACATATATATTTCAGTTGCATAACTGAAGAACACATTTTTCCAAGTCATATATAGCTAAAACCAATATCTCTAGTTACTTATCAAATTAGCTATTCATCTTCACAAGATACCACCAGGAAGATAATTAAGGCACATCTGAGAATGCAAAATTATTTTTAGACCATCTAATCATTTGTAATGGACAACTTCCTGATATGACTGCTTATTCTGTAAACTCTCTTCGTGTGACCACAAATTTAGTAGATATAAAGAAAGAACCAACACATTGAGTGTCATTGCCCCAGAAATCAGGGATCATATTTCCCTTATTTTAAATAAAGTAACCTTGTTCTGAAGTATATAGTTCTTATCACAGATTACATTTTTCTTAGATATTTATAGGGCTCTCTCCTCTGTGTTTTCTCTTCCTTTGCAAGTTTTTTGTGCATGTTTTTTCAAGATTTATTCAATACAGCTCAGGTTTTTTTGGATCTATGAATGTAAGGGAGAAGAAATTTAAAGATATATAGTCTCTTTTCCTTCAATACTATATTTTTCCTATAAAAATTGGAATATTACAGTATTAGAATGACCAAGACAGAAAAATACACATAATACAAATGTTGTCTGGGTGACCATTCATCCTATTTTAGCATAATATAGAATATCTCTCCTCATTCCCCCACCTCCACAGAATCTAAGACATTTCAGTAGAATCAAGTTGATATATATTTTAGATTTTTTCCTTGACTTATTAAATTTTTAATTCCAGCATAACTATAGGACCACTATAAATTTCAAATCTAGATATCTGCTCATTAGTTGAACAAATGTGCACCCCAACAAGCAACCAAATAATCCTACGTAGTACTGAAAGGGTTAGAATATGAATGCTTAACTAGAATATATATATATACATATATATATGTACATATATATATGTATATATATATATATATGGCTTGAATCCTGGATCTTCCTAACTCCAAGACTGACTTTTTTGATATTATATTATGTTATCTGCCGTATATATTTTGTATCCATATGTAAATAAAAACCTGGGAAACTGAGAATTTTTAAAAAAGGGTTTTCTGCTAATAAATACAAGGTGCCATATTTTGAGATAGCTTTGAGATGGCTTTAGGCAATCTTGGAACCTCCATTTCTTAATCTACAAATTGAAGGGATTATTAGATCAGATTATATCTAAAGCTTTAAACCATTACATTCTTTGATTTATTTTGTTTCAATAAAGGTTTTGTTGTGGGGATTTTCCCTCTATGGGGTGAAAGAAAACAGAAACAAAATAAATGAAACTTACATATACTATGATTCAGTAAGGGTACAAAAGAAATGAGAGTGAGAAAACTGAATGAATATGTAAAACCTATGAATCTTTTCCTTCCTATTGACCATATTTTGATGGCCATGGCCCAGAAATGAGTGATTCACTTACAAAAGATTCACATTTTCAAATTGCAGTAAGAAAGATTTAGATAATGGTCAAGGAAGAATTTCTTGATTGTAAACACAGGAGAAGGTTGTTATGGGAATAAGTGAACTCCCCTCCATGAATTATTTAAGAAAACTGTCCAAATACTTGTCCTAGATTGTTTTAACATCAACCCTTGTTGAGAACTGAAATGACCCCTTAAATTCCCCCTGATTCTATATTTCTAACATTGTAAAGCTTCTATTGGAAGAAACACCTGTTTTTCACCTGAAAATAGTATATATCACATGTGAAAATATAGGCTTACCCACAGCATTTTCTTAAATTGTAGCCCATTGCCTCAGCTAGAATGATTTCAAGTTTGAGAAATAGCAACACTGTCGTATGTTTTCAGGGAGCTTGCAGGTATAGTTCACTAGCAACCTGTCTCTTAGCTTCATTCTGTCATTATTATATGGGCAAGACTGTTGCATAAACTGCTTTGCATACTTGCCTCAAACAATAGACAAGTTCATGAAAATTTCAGTGTGAATGAAATGCTCGTTAATCAAAGCATATTAAATGTAGTAGGGGAAATAACTGTGCAAAGGAATCTTATGATGAAGCATTTTACACAGCAAACAACTACCCTTTAGTATTTTCATGTAAACTGAGGCATAATAAAATTTGGATTTGAGTGAGGGGGTGCTGTGTTAAGTCACTAGCCTCACTTTCTCCTCCAGAGCCATCTGGGTCCAGAGACTAGATATGAATCAGAACAACAAGAGATGGTCCTAGATGTTAGGCAATGGGAGTTAAGTGGCTTGCTCAAGATCACACAGTTAGTAAATGTCTGGAGTGAACTCAGATTCTCCAGACTTCCTGTGAGATATGGGGTAGATATTGGAGGAATTATCATACCTATTTCACAGATTGTGAACCCAAGGAGCAGACTAATTAAACAACTTGGCCTTGGTCACACAAATCCTGAAGTTTAGGATTTGAATCCATTGCTTCCTGACTCCAAGTCTATCCTCTACCGCCTCTCACCTAGATTTTTCCCATGTGGACCAACTACTTTCCAGTTGGTTACCCTATTCCCATCCCTCACTACTCTGATCCAATCAGTCAATAAACATATTATTGTTGTCAATCAGTCCTGTCCAGCTTTTCAAAATGACCCCATTTGGGGTTTTCTTGGCAAAGGTACTAGAGTGACTTGTCAGTTCCTTCTTCAAAACATGTATTAAGAATCTGCTATTATGTTTTAAATGCTAATCCATTCTCCACTGAGCTATGATTTTGACAAAGTGAAGATCAAACTATGGCACATCTCTGCCAAATGATCTCTAGGAGTTAGTTCCCTAGTATCCCCAAGATCAAATAAAACTTTATTGAATGTTTGCATTTAAATCTTTTCCCAGCTGGCCCTTCCTACCCTTCAGGTCTTCATATAGGGGATTCCCCTCCACACCCTCTGTGATCCAGTCACACTGGCCTGACTGCAATTCCTTGAATCTAGCATGCGCCATCTCCCCATCCCTCAAGTCCTCTGCCCTTCAGCTCTAACTCTTGGTTTCCCTTATTTCCTTCAAGACATGTTTAAAGTCTTTTCTTTCTTTCTTGTTCCCCCAAGCTGCCAGTGCCTTTTTCTTCTCAAATCACCTTTCTTTTCATCTAAAGTATCTCATTTAGAGATCTTCCCTTCCCCCCAATGGAATCTATGCTTCTCAAGCACAGGAACTGTTTTTGTCTTTCCTTGTATCCTCAGGACTTACCATTGAGACTCACACATAGTAAGTGATTCTAAATGTATTGTTACTGAGGGACTATCAAATTTCCTTGTCTTGGCCTCATCCTAGTATGCCTTAAAAAACTAAACAATATATCAAAGCCAGGAATATCAGTGCCATTCCAGTAAACTGAATCACTTCCATTTGAATTGTCTTGGGAAGATTCTGAAGATCACCCAGCAAGATAAGGTAGCAAAAACTGAAGTTCTTTGTTGAACTTAACAGCCAAGCATTCAAACTCTGTTGCAGAGAGCACAACTCCAATGGACTGGTCACATTGTTTGAATGCCAAATGTACAATTTTATAGTGTACTGTTTTATAGAGAGCTCACACAAGGCAAGGGCTTCCTTGGAGGTCAAAAGAAATGATATACAGGGATACTCTCAAGACCTCTCTGAAATACTTTGGAATTGATTGCATGTCATGGAAGATACTGGCATAGGACTTCCCAGCATGGTGTGTCCACAACAAAGAAGGTGCTATACTCTATTAGCAAAGCAGAATTGTAGTAGCTCAAAAGAAATGTGACATGCAAAAATTTAAAGACATCACCCCAAATATTCACAGGGACCACTTGTGCCCAACCTGAGATAGAGCTTCTGAGCTCATACTGGTCTGATTGGGTATAGTCAGACAAGTTGTATCTTGACTCCAACATAATGATGATATTTTGAACCTCTTCAAGAATGAAGGACAACAACCAATCATTCTACCAATTGACTAACTGATCCCCTCAGCCATGTAACCTGGGTGCAAAAGGATAATTGTTTATTCATTCAGAAAGTTATATTATCCAATTTCTCCTCTCTTCGGTGCCTGCTTCTTGAACTTCTCAGATGGTAGAAGATGAGGAAATGATCAGAACCCAGTCTAAGGAGATTGACTTCAGGCCTCTATACTCAGAATGGCAGAGATTTACCTTTAGAGTATATCAGACACACACATACACACATGCACAATACATACATAGTTCTCCTAGTTTAAAGTCCTATGCATAAGAATCTCCCTGAAATGCCACCATCCTATCCCCATATCTTCTTTGATTCCTTAGTCCTAATTTCTCCTTTTCTCCTTTAAATTCTCTTTGTACTTATTCTAAATGAGGGGACTAGGTGGTTCAGTGTATAGAGCAAAGGGACTAGAGTTAGGAAGACAAATTCAAATCCAGCTTCAGACATTAGCTATGTGACCCTGAGCAAATCATTTTAAAACTCTGTTTGCCTTAATCCATTAGAGAAGGAAATGACTTGTCTTTGCCAAGAAAATTCCATAGACAACCTTGGCAAGCTATGGTCCCCCAAATCACAAAAAAATCAAACACAACCCAACAACAACAACTCTAAGTACCTTCAAAATGTACTTCCCATGAAATTTATTTGCATATATTTTATCTCCCCTGTTGGTATATTAAAGCACAGACTGTTATTTTTCTCTATATCCCTCAAAGCATAAAGTACAGTGCATTGTACCCAGTAACATATAACATGTTTGTTGAATTTGATTGAACTAAAATTTGGATGACTGTCAGTGCACTGGGGTCCACAAAGGTAAAAAAATTGACAAGGTTCACCTTTCCAATCTCATTTGCATTGAGAATTGGGAGCCATTTTTAACGTAAGTTTCTTACCCACTAAGAGACTATTTGATAACACTTTCTCCTGAATACAAAAAACTCCTTACATCTATTTGCAAATGAGAAGTTGCTTGTCAAGTCAGTTTTACCAAATGACTGAATTATCTAAAAAATATTCATCATCTCACATAATTTAAATTCTTGCCCTTTGCTCCACTGGGGATATTTTTGCATGAACAAGTCTGCTTAAAATGTGTTTGATTTTTTTCCCACATTAGGATGGAGTTGAAAATAAAAACATGGGTGACATATGAATGGCAAACTAGGTGAGTTGAATAGTCTCTTAATTTATCTATAATCACACATGGAATTTAGAGGAATTAAAGGAGAATCTTATTGCAAGAACAAAATGAGAATCAGAAAATTCAGGTATGATCCAAATGGTAGTCTAGTCTCTGGAGTTAACTATTCTTCCTCCAAGTTCTACAGTACCTAACACATGGGATCCCTTCAGGTCACCCTGATCTCTATTTGGCCACTGGACCTAGATGGCTCCAGAGGAGAGTAAGGATGATGACTTTGCACAGCATTCCCTTATTTAAATCCAATTCATTTGTATTACCTTCCTGTTGTCATGATCTTCCAAACAAATCTAGCACAGAGTAGTTACTAATTAGTACTTATTGATTGATTGATTGATTCTACTCTTTAAAAAACCCCACATTTAATCTATATGGGACTTGCTGTATCATCTGCATAAGGAATAATTTGTTCTTAAGATCCATTTAAATTAATTTTAGTCAATTAGCCAATTAATAAATAGTCAATTAACAAATGTTTAATGAATATTCATTGCAACTTTGCTAAGTGCTCTGGTGGATGGGAGATGAGAAAAGGAGGAGCATACAAAAGAAGAATAAGAGGCCATATGCTGTTGGAGGTGTTTTCTAATCTTATTAAATTATAGAATTAAATTTCATTAAATTGAAGCACAGAGGGATAGTAGATAGAGATCTGGTCTTGAAATCAGGAAGTCTTAGATACACATCCTAGCTCTGATATATACTGGCTTTTTTTCTCTTAGGTAAATTATTTAATTCCTCAACTCTAAGCAACTAAGACTATAACCCTTGAACACTCTATATTTGTTCTTTGAATTAATGTGGTGCTTGAAAAAGGGGGTGCCAATCTGCATTAGAAGAGGGTGTTTTTCCATGTAGGAATTCCCACAAACCAATAAAATCATGGATTCATTCTCTGTACCATCCATAAACTGTAGCAACCAAATTTCAGACTAATACAATTTCTTTTGAGAACTGTGGGTCTGAATTTATCAAAAAAAAAAAAAACTCTTCTGTAACTGCTGTTTCTTCCTCAATGTCAGAGGTTTCCTTAATCTTTTGGGGTCATGGACTCCTCTGGCAATCAGGTAGAGTCTGTAGATCCCTTCTCTGAATAACATGTTTAAATAATTGCAGGAAGCACTCAATTTCAGTCAGTGAACTCTTGCTTTTTAGTATCGCAGTTCGTGATCTCATTCATTCCCATGAGTTCAATTATCAATTATCATTTATTTAGATGATCCCTAGATTTATATATCCAGCTCTAATCTCTCTCCTGAGTTTTAGTACTGCATCACCAACTGCCATTTAAATTTTTTGAAAGGAATATGAAATTCAGCACATCAAAAATGAAATACCTTATCTGTCCCCAAAAATCCCTCCCCTTTTACAAACTTCCCTGTTATTGCCAAGGGCATCAATGTCATTCCAGTCACCCAGGTGTCAAACTTGATTCTTCATTTACCCTCAACTCCCATATCCAATCCATTGTCAAGTCTTGTTATTTTTACCTTTGTAAGATCTGGATATATCTCCCTTTTCTCCACTCATACCACTACCACCAAGGTGCAGGCTTTCATCACATCATGGGTTATTGCAATAGCCCTCTAACTGGTTCCTGCTTCAAGTTGCTCCCCACTCTAATCTATCATTTACTCAACTACTAAAGTGATTTTCTTAAAGCATAGACCTGAAGACATCACTCTCCCCCTGATAAATGCTAGTGACTTCATATTACCTATAGGATCAAATACAGAATCCTCTATTTGGCATTTTATAAAACTCTTCAAAACGTAGCCTCATCTGATTTTTCCAGGTTTTTACTTTAGCTTCCTTGCCACTTAATCTATGATCCAATTACAATAATCTTCTTACTCTTCCTAAACTATGAAACTCCATCTCCTAACTCTGCACATTTAGACAGGCTGTCCCCCAAGCCTGGAATGTTCTTTCTCTCCCCTCACTTCTGATTCCTGGCTTCCCTTGATTACTTCAACTTGGGTCAAATCCCACCTTCTTCATAAGACATTTCAATGGGGATTGTTGTTCAACTGACACTCCATTTTTTTTGCCCACATTAATTCAGTGGATAAGAGCTATGTAAACTGAAGGAAAACATGAAATAAAAGAAAAGAACCCTAGAACTGGAATAAGGGGAGCTGGATTTGAACTCTCCACCTCTGCAATTTGTAACTAGGACAAATAACCTCCTTTCCCTAGACCTCAGTTTTCTCATCTATAAAATAAGAGAGCTGGAATAGAGGATTTCTAAGGTCCTATCCAAGTCTTACATTCTGTAATTTTATAGTCTCTTTTTATTGTTATATATCTTCTTTGTTTAATCTGTGTTTTTAAGACACATCAAATTCTTTTCTCATAGATATTTTAATCAAATAATGCCAAGAATCTGTGAAGAGAAACTTGATTGGGAAAAAAATCTATGTTCCTCCTTGCCCGAACATATGCTGATTCTGTGAATATATCAAATGAGAAGAAGGAAAGGTTCAATGAACTGTAATTTTCTAACTTTACCATTCCGAATGTCTTTTAAATGCTCTCCAGCTTGTAAGTTATGTCCTAAAATATTGTGCAGGACTAAACACAATATACTAAATATGGTATGAGTGAAAAAGAAAACAAAAAGACTATCAATCATCTCTCTAGTCTTAGATTAAGTAAATCCACTTAACCCTATTTGCCTCTTTTTCCTCATCTGTAAAATGAGCTGGAGAAAGATATAACAAACCACTTCAGTATCATTGCAAGAAAACCCCAAAAGATGTCATGAAGCATCATTTGCAACCAAAATGAATGAACAGCAACAACAAAGATGTATTTAAACAAAATCCTTACCAATTTAGACAACTTAGCCATAGGATGAAAATTCCAAAGTTGAGTGCCTTAATTTACCCAGAATTTGGAGACATGGATAAAGTGATCCATTACAAAGGATGATGTTCCAGATGTGAAAAAAATGACAAAGAAGTAAGGAAGAGGCAAGATGATCCAGGAAGATGACTACTCAGACATGAAAAGATCAATATTCACAATATCCTTCACGTTTATGTAATATATTATTGTAGTTAATTGTACACTGTAAACATCTTTCAGTTGGTAGTCTAAATTGTGTGGGTCAGTGTAAAAAAACTTGAGTTCTAGAATCCAACCTAGCACTTAGATTCTAATTATATCTTGACACATATTACCTATATTGTCATTTAACATTCTTGAACCTCATTTCTATTTTTTCATTTACCTCACTAGTTGAACTTATAGCTTCAGACATATAATCCTATTAATTTTTTGTAACATTCTTTTATAAAATACATTGTTCAAACACAATTCAGTCTTTTCACATCCTTGTATTCAGTTCTATAACACTTCCATTGTGCATTTGTAGTATCTGTCCTAGACAGATGTGTTGCTGGCTTAAAGGCACTCAATAAAACACATAGAAAGGCCATTCAATGAAGGTCCTGAAAAATGTGTGTTTATATGTGCTGGGAATCACACAACAAGAAAACCTCAGGAAAAAATTTGAGAGTAACCCAAGGTTGAAAGCACTAATGAATACAAAATCTTCCTGCCTAAGCAAAGGTATCAGCCTGATGCTATTTTTAAATTGCTTAAAAGTAGTTCTAGTAGCACAGCTGAGCTATACCAAGGATCTACTGGGAGATTTAATAACATTACACCTGAGTTCTTTATATCAGGAGAGGACTCAAGAGAGTGTTAGTTAACTGAATCAGGATAGGGAAAAATCTTCACTCAGCAAATGTCTGGCATATTTGGCATGTGTGGATGATACCTGGAGAGGTAATGAATGTAACCAATAAAATAACAGAATAAAAGGGCAGATTAAAGTGTGATGGTGCTACAAAAATGCTGTGTCAAAAGAAGGCCCATGATGGCACCACTTTGCAATTTGGGGATATGTGTCTAATTTTAAGACGCAAATTCATAATTTATACACATGTTCAAACTAGAATTCATCAACTTTCCCCTTAAACTTGTCCTTCCTCCTAATTTTCCCATTTCTGATAAAGTCACTATTTTTCTAATCACATTGATTCATAAACATAGTTATCTTTGACTATTGCATGAAGTCATTTTTGGCAGTGTGCTCATTAATGAACTCCACCTTACCATTTGAATGAAGTAGATATTTAGAATAGGGCAAGACCTCCTTGATTCAAAAACAGTACATATCATTTAACATCTCTTTGATTCAATTTCCTCAATTGCAAAATAAGTAAGGAAGAAGCAGTTCACCTAGATGATATCTTAAGTCCATTCTGACAAACTTCCAAACTCATTGATTCTCTCAGAGAATGTGAATTTTCTACATTTTTGAAAAAGAAACAATACCTGCCCTACTGCTGTGATTATTGTGAGAATTAAGGGAGATAAATATATGTAAAATGTTCTGTGCCTAAAAAGTAGCATATAAATATAAGCAATTATATTCCTTCTAAATCTTTTTTCTGTATGAATACACAGTCTCCTAATAAATAAGGATGAGGGAGAAATTTGCCACAGAAATACATTTCCTTCTAAATACTCAGAGCATCATTTTATTTTGGCACTATTTTTTAATTATCCTTATTAGGAAGAGAAAAAATATTGTTTTTAACAAAGAAAAACCATCTGAATGGAAACATGGTACTATATTTCCTCCTGTAACAAGGTTTCATAATCAGGGTGTATTGCCCAAACACCTGTTTTTTTCTTTCCCATCTGGGGTAGAACAGCAGAGTGATTCACTCTCCCATCCAAGCCTCGCATCCATCATTATCTTACCGATGCTACCCACAAAGGATTGAAGCCCTGGTTTTTTTCCAGCTCCTTCCCTCTCATTGGATCACAGGCTGTTATTTTATTTTTCCTGTCTCCTGCTGTTCCTTTTCTGAAGCAGCCTTTGTGTAAGAGGCCTCATAAGGAGATGAAGCTGACAGACATTGGATCATTGAAAATCACCTTTGTAGCTCCCTTTTGTAGAAAGAATGTAGGCCTCTGTGACTTACCAGGCTTGTAAGAGGACCTTTGGTGCATCACTAGCTTGCCCTGCTGCTAAGACTCATCACTCTAAAGTATGTGTCATTTGGAAATTATCACAAAGAATCAAACAGAATAGACTAAAAGAATTAGTTTCTGGTTTTATTAATGTCCCAAGCTTAGGGATAACCAGTTGAGAACTTTCAGATTATTGATCTAAGAATGCCCTACTTATCTTACAGAGCAGAGTGGCCTGTACCTTTAAACCTGACCTATTCTACTGTTTCACATTGGGTCAAGCTCTTTGATGGGAAGTTTCTTATTGGAACCATCCAGGCACCATGCTTTGAGGGTTAACCCAACTAGGTAATGCTCAGTGACTGAGAGAGTTGGAGAAAGTGATCTTCAACTACCAGTGAAAGAAAATTAGAGGTTCTTAAAGGAATAATCAAACAAGACCAAATATTCTCAATTCCTACTTCCCCCTTACACACACACACACACACACACACACACACACACACACATACATACACTTTATCTCAGTGGTGGGAGGTAAATAAATTAACAATCAGTTCATCAAACTCAACATAAAATTAGGAACCAGTTCTGCTGAACCAGTAGAATTTGGCTGAATCTGACCACTGCGCGCACACACACACATACACACACACACACGTGCATGCACGTGTACATACATACAAACATACTCCAAGATATGTTCTCAATTTTCATGGTTTCTCAGCCCCTTCAGGTCGGCTCTGGTTTCATCTTTTGCTTTTTTTCCCCTTTTTCATTTTAGCTTGATTTCACCTGGGTAAAAATGTCAGGGATTGGAGAGAAGAAAGGAAATAATATCCCTAGGGAGTAACCTAAGTTCCATATCTCCTCTAGACAGTGATGAGGTTGAAGCAAGAGAGCTTCACCTAGGATACAGTAAGAATCAGTCTTGCTAGCTAGGAACCAAGTTCAGTTGTTTCTAAGGCTTGCGAATGTTTCTATCCTCCCTTAAATTTTAAATCCTAGGGCAAAGGTCCAGTTGTTTTAGCTATTTATATATTTGCTCTTCTAAATTGAAAATCTCTCTGACTCATAGGGCTGCATCCCAACGCAAAAATAGTAGGTCATTAATTTGCTTTTTAGACTATATTGCAGAATATTTAAACTCATTCCCCAAAAAAGCTACATAAAAGGTTACATATCTCTTTATTCTAATTTAAAGACATCCAAGGATTATATACTAGAGATCTAACTTACCACTTAAGCCCCTCACCTGGGGATGGGGTAATATATAATCATTTTCCTAAAATACATTTATCTTTCATCTTATCTATCTATAACTTTGGTAAAGCCTTAAAGAAATCCCAAATTATCTATAAAGAAAGCTTATGGATTCAGAGAAAATGTGGTACAGCAGAGTCACTAACACCTAGGTTTGAATTCTACCCCAGGACACTTATTATCTGTTTGACCATGGACAAGTCATATAACCTCACTGAGGAAACCTGTTTCCTCATCTCATCTATAAAATGGGAAAGAAGAGAGGAAAAATCATAGCAATCAATTTCCAGGGCTGTTGTTATGAAGATCAAATGACAGTGAATGAGAAGCACTTTGCATTCAAACCAAAGGAGAGCCATCATTATTAGACCAGTAGAAGGCATTGAAAAATGCCTTCTTCAATAAGAATGGGCTTGCGTAAAGGGCCCTTTCCCCACTATAGTTATCCATCCAGTAAAAGTGGGATGTGGGAGAGGCTTTTTTTTTAAATTAAGTTTGGAAAACTGAGTATCCTCAAAACTGGAGACTGGAAAACTTGGGACTCAATTACTACAAATGAAAACCCTGGAAGCTAAAGAATAATGCTCCCTGCACTAACCTTCACTGAGTGTCCTGTGGCCCCAGGCAATATAACACAACTCATCTAGCACAGACTCTCTCCATTAAACCTAACACCGGAAAAAAGAAAAGAAAAAGAATCCCCTCTCTGTGGCTACATTAATGTAGAAAGCAATCACCATTGTCTGTGTGTGTGGGGGGGGGGGGAAGGCGGAAGCTGAGTTCATCCCAGGGAAGCAGGACTTAAAAACAAAAACACTAAATCATTCAGCTGCTCCTGGTAAACAGCTTATCTTTTTCTCCCTCTACTAGTTTTCTATCATCAGAATTCATGCAGCTTGGATTTTCAAGAGAATAGCTATTCTGTCTCTACTTTTGACTCTCTCTCTCTCTCTCTCTCTCTCTCTCTCTCTCTCTCTCTCTGATTCTGCCTTTATCTCTGTTTCCCTGCCTCTGTCTTTTTCTATCTCTTATACCTCCCCATTCACTTTTCTGATTATTTGGATAGATAGATATATATGTGCATGCATGTATGTGTGCATACATACATACACAGTAGATACATAGACAGACAAATAGATGATAGAGATGATAGATAGGTAAACAGACAGATAAACAGATGATAGATAGATAGATAGTCTTTCATTAGATTGATAGACAATGCACAGGATGAATGTTTGTGAAGGAGATGGTAATCTCTAACTAGCACTGAAATGCTAGTCTCTTACACAAATAATCAAGCAAAACCAAATATTCTCAACTTCTTCTTCCCCTTACTCATACGCATACTCCCATAAATACTCATACATGGGTCATGTACATATATGCACTATATTACACAGTCCTGAGTACATACCATATATATGTAGTAACATAATGAGACTATTTCCATTGGTTTCCAGGTGAGAGCATTCATTTCCATAACTTTTGTCAAGAAGTTAACATAATCAAACCTAACTGGTGTTCTCATTAAATGCTCACAAAGAATAATTGTTCCCTCCAAATCCTATTACTCAAAACTTGACCCTTCTTCCACTTAATTTTTACTGTTTACATTCTGTATTGATTAGATGAATGCTTTTTGTGGCTGCACCAAATCTAATGACAAACTTTGAAACTCTGTGTGTCTGTCTAAATCTCTCTGTCTCTGCCTTTTTACCAAATCTGTCTGTTTCATTCTCTCTCTCTCTCTCTCTCTCTCTCTCTCTCTCTCTCTCTCTCTGTCTCTGTCTCTGTCTTTTTCTGTCTTCTACCTCCCCACACATTTTTCTGCTTATTTAAAGAAATAGGTAGATACATAGAGAGAGCGAAATATTCATATATATATATAATATAAATATGTACATATGGGATAACTGATCTGCAAAAGTTGATTATGAAATAAATCTATCAAGGGCCAATATACTCAATCAGCAAGCATTTATAAACATATACCATGTTCTAGGTAATGTACATTACACCAAGGTTTACAAAAATGGAATATTCCTGGTCATAAGGAATTTATAATCTATCAGAAGAAGAAAATGGGGAGTAGAAGAGAAAAATTCTAGTCCTGTTCCAGTCATTGTTTGTTTTAGAGACAGTTTGTTTTTGTGTCCTAAACTGGTCTCTGCTCCTTTGTGACTGTGAAGCCCTAGACTAGACATTTCTCTTTATTTCTAGAAAGAAGAACAGGTTTTTCTTGACTTTGAGATTGAGTCACCTTAAAAAGAGATACAGTGGAATGAATTGTGGGTTTTGGTATTAGAGGTCATGGCTTCAAATTCCAGCTCTCTTATTAACCATTTAATGACAGACAGATCGCTGTACCCCATCAACAGACTGTTAGCTCCTTGAGGGCAAGGGCTATTTCTTCTTTATCTTTACATTCCTATCACCTAGCAGAAGAAGAATTGAACCTGCTGGAACAAGAGATGCTAGTGATAGGCCAGTGCATTATTGGTGGAATCTAGAGAGAACTGAAAACTTAGTTGACCTGAGGTCATTCTATAAAATGAGGGTTCTGGAAGAGAATCAGAGAAAAGACTCACAAGGATGATGCTTATGTTTCCAGGGTAACAAGGTCATCAGTCTACATCACTAACATGGCAGTAGTGTTTATACCTTTATCAAATGTCCTCCCCAAGAGATTCAAATGCTGGGGAGAGACTGGAAGGTTTCACCATTCATAGAAGGAAGGACATTGTCAAGGCTAGATGAAGAAACTTGCTAAATATCTCTGTGCTTTGGCTAAGAAAAGATTTAAGTATTCAGGACTGCCTATCAGGCACCTTTCCCAGGCAATAATTCTCTGTTGTATTTCTAAGAGGGTCATGGCTTAGCTGTCTTTATTTTGCTGTCCTACTTAGCCAGGTGTCGTGAGGGTTGCCAGCCACACTGAAATCAATTAGTCTTTGCACATGTTCAGAACTATGAAGGAACGTCGACTGGTTGAAAAAACTACCCTGGAGTCAATTAGGTTCATTGTCTTTGTGAAATAGCTCATCTTTTCTGGTGTTTTCCTTTACATTTCTCCATAGGATAACAATCAAGGACTCCAAAAAGAGTGGAATGTGAAC
Source organism: Macrotis lagotis (assembly GCF_037893015.1). NCBI lineage: Eukaryota > Metazoa > Chordata > Mammalia > Peramelemorphia > Peramelidae > Macrotis > Macrotis lagotis. The sequence continues at coordinate 160,437,554 of NC_133660.1, forward strand.
CTCTCAGAAAGGAATTCACAGCATAGGATGATGAGATCATACATTAAGAGCTAGAAGGAACCTCAGAGACCCTCCTCTCCAGCCCACCCATTTTATAGATGAGAAAACAGATCTGGGGAGGTTAAGTGATGCCATTTGGTAGGTATCAGATCCAGGTATTGAACCCCTGATCCTAGATCTATAAATTCAGTATTCTCTCTGAGTTCACATCTTTAACCTGGATCCCAGTGAAGTTCTGGACTCGGGTCTTTGTTCTACAGTTAACTATGTGACTTCATGCCAGATGTGAAATCCTGGATTTCTTTTTTGATATATGCCATTGCAATGTCTGGCCATGGGGCTTTGAAAAAAATGCTAAATAAACACTTTATAAATCGGGGAAAGGAAAAGATAGGAATAGATAAGCAATTATATAATGGATGGTTTGCATCCCACAGAAGCATGTGAGTGGAGCATTGATGATCAGTCACCAGAATCTCCAGATGGAATGTCCCTTCGGGGCCAATCTAATTTTTTTATGAGACAGGTGGCTTCTTAAGATCTTTTATTCCCAAATGGAGGCCTTCTGCTATTAATATGATATCTCATTCATTATGATTATAGGACCCTTCCATTACTTCTTAATGCAGGAGTCTTTACACAGATTTGAAGGAAAGAAATATTGAAATAAAAATTTCATCTACCTTCTGCTTCTAGAAGAATAAGAACACAGGAACCAGGATTCCTTTTTCAACACTATCAAATTGTCATTGTGTGTTCAATCTCCTTCCAGTAGTCTGGCCGTTAGGTTGGAATAGTGTAGACAGAGATATGTTGTTATAACAGAAAGACTGCTAGACTTAGCAAGAAGAAAACCTGGGTGCAGGTCTCACCTTGGATACTTGGCTAGCTGTGAGGTGAAATAACTTCTTATCCCTAGGAATTGCCTATTGAGTGATGAGTTGTGAACTTCCTGCTTGTTATCTGTAACTCAATCAATGAATTAATAAATATTTTAAGCAATATTTGTGTTAAGCACTAGAGATTTAAAAACAATTAGTCAACCGACAATCAATAAGCATTTATTAAACAATTGCTATCTGTTAAACTCTGCACAAAGTGCTGAGAATACAATACAAGCAAAATGAAAAACAATTCCTGCCCTCAAAAGGCTTATATTCTAAAAGGGGAAGGCAACATATCAAAAAGAACTGAAAAGAAGAGGGTAGGGAGAAAATATTCATGTTATAGTGGCAAAATCTGGAGGATCAAGAGAAGGGAGTGGAGCACTGACCTGTGTCCTTCCTCCAACTGGAGTTTGTGGGGAACTCGACCACAGAAGGAGGATTCCCAGAAACTGATGGTTCTACTAGGATGAGAAGACAGGTGATACATAATGAGAAAGACCAGAAGGTTGAAAGTAGATGAGAAGAGTGAAAATGGCTTGTCAGAGCTATAGGCTTACATTCAAATAAGAGAAATCATACAGACATTTCTCATTTTACAGAATTGATATGTTGCTGAAACATGTATAATAATGTATAATAATCATATTTTAATTGTATCAGGAGAGCCTATTATATAAAAGAAATATTTTGATAAATTAAATAAATCATTTTGAATGCAAAAAATGCTTCCTAATATTTCTGCTTTGTGAAGTCTGGGTTTCTATGTATTGAATTTTAACTTAACTTTCCTATATTTTATCTACCTTTTTAATATAAAAATATAATAACATAAGAAAAAGCTTTTAAAATGGCACATATGCTTGAAGATGCTCTGAAAAAAGTTATCTTGTTATATCTGGTTGTTATTGTTACATTTCTGATTAAATGGAGATGGTAGCCTTGTAATAGTTGGAGTTATCAATGGTTGGTCTACAAGAAAACTAGCTACTCCCTTCTTCAACTAGCCCTTACCTTCAGATTATGGGCAGAACCTCTCTTTCCTAACTCCAGGATGGGCGTAACTTTTCTTTGAAGGGCAACTCAATGTCAAAATACAGATATAAGTTCAAATCTGAGACTTAGTAGCTGTGTGACCCTGGACAAGTCACTTAACTCTTTTTTCCTCAGTTCCTCATTTATAAAATGAGCTGGAGAAGGAAATGGAGAATCATTCAAGTATCTTTGCCAAGAAAAGTCCAAATGGGGTCAGGAAGATTCAGACAGAACAGAACAACAGTGATAAAACTTTCTTTTAGAGATTAATACCTTCTCTCTGCCTCTTACTCAGAAGACTAACCTTCATAAAGATCAATGGGGAGTGAACTTGCCTGAGGCACCTACTTCAGAGGGAATCCTTACTCTTTTCCACCATTTAATTCTGCTTGTTCTTGATTCAGACTCTTTATCAAGGGGTATAGAGACCTGAACTCAGTTTTGCTCTGCTTTGGGAAGTTTTTCAGTTATTAATAAACCAAAACCATAAAGTTCTTCTTCATTTGAATCAAGCCCCAGCCAGGAGAAAGTCTAGTGTTTTGAACCAAAGTTTGACATTTGTCCTACTTTATCTCTATATACCACAAGCCATTCACTTCCTCCTTTATCTCTATTTCCCTTTTACCAGTAATGAATCTCACACAACTGGAAACAATTAAGATGGATCTTATTTTATCTAGAAATAAGCTGTTTTAAAGTACTAATTAAGTTAGCAAATAAACAACTTTAAAGAACAAATAAGCTTTGGATTTAACATATGTTCTCCTAGTGAGAGAAAGTGGGAAAAGGGCAAGTAAATAATACCATCTACAGAAATGCTCCAACTGGGAAAAGTTCAGTATCACACACCCCCAACTGGGGCCTTGGGCTTTCCCATTGCTCAATCAAGCCAGCGGGCTACAACTCAAACAACTCAAGTCTCCTGCTTCAACTTCCATTCCATCACCTCAGCTACTCAAATTGTAGCCCAAAGCATTTTCTCCCAACCTTTTGTATCCATGAACAGTTCCCTGAAGTCTTTCCATTGCTCCCAGATGGAATTAATGCAATATGGTCTCTTTGAGATTATATTCCACATTGAATCACATAGCTAGTCTCCTCTGCCTGCAAAGGAATTGGTCACCCTGAAAACCTGCTGTCAGACATTAAGGGAATGAAGCCATTTTTTATTAATGGTATAATAGATTCAAATCGTAGCAGAGGTATGTGGTCAGACAGCATATACCTCTCATATTTTTAGCATGTGGCTAAAATGCATTTTGGAATTTTCATTCAAATACATATGAGTACCAGGAGAGTCACCAATAGTATGTTGTATGCAGTATAATGTAGTGAAAAGAGTCCTAGATTCTGAGTCAGAAGACAGTGATCCTAATACTTCCTCTTCTGTTACCTTGAGCAAGTTTTGTTGATCAATCATTTCAGTTGTATCCAACTCTTCATGACTCCTTTTGGGGTTTTCTTGGCAAAGATACTGGAGTAATTTGACATTTCCTTCTCCAACTCATTTCACAGATGAGGAAACTGAGGCAAATAGGGTTAAGTGAATTGCCCAGGATCACACAGCATCAGTGTCTGAAGTCAGATTTGAATTCAGGAAAATGACTCTTCCTGACTCCAAACCCAGCATTGGCACCACTATGCCACCTAACTGCCCCAATGTTTACTTTTCTTCAAATTTAGAGCATTCAATCTGAATTCTCTTCCAGCTCTCAATCCCATGAACATTCACCTAGTGTTATCCTTTGTCAAGGTGAAAGAATTCAAATTATATATTACCTGTTTAAATTGGAGCTACATTCTCCTCTAACCATCAAGAAAGCATTTCTGTGCTTAGAAATGATTATATCTGAAGAGCATGCTTGATGATGGGAAACAGAGAGAGAACGGAGTCAACTTCAAGGGCCAGAAAGAGATGCAGAAATCAGATGGATGGCCAGCCCTGAGGAGAGCATCAATCTCCAGAATCCAATTCTGACTGAGCACTTTAGTTACTACTACGTGGTCACAGTATAAAAGGTCATGAATGTTACAACAGCAGCTCAGCATAAAATGTTTATTTAAGAAAGAGAACCTGAGGCATGACAGTGGCAAGCAAGGACAGAGACAAGAACCCTGACTAAGAGTAAAAAGTAATCATCATAGGACTAAGAAAAAGTTATAGACTAGCATGAGAAAGACACTCATCAATACAAACTCCTCAGCCTAGAATGAAGGTTCTCCTCAATTAAATTGCCATCTAATAACACTTCCAGAATTATTTCATAGTACTTTCCTATTCACCTTCCAATTCTGACCCAACTGGCCTACTAGCAATCTCTCAAACTGAACATGTTATCACCCATTTTCATGGCTTAGGCCATGCCTGGGATGTGTTTTCTTCTTACCTCTAGCTCTTAGAAGCTTCCTTTTTTTTTTAGTTTTTGCAAGGCAATGGGGTTAAGTGGCTTGCCCAAGGCCACCCAGCTAGGTAATTAGTAAGTGTCTGAGGCCAGATTTGAACTCAGGTATTCCTGACTCCAGGGCCAGTGCTCTATCCACTGCTTCCTTTAAGTCTCATTAGAAAGGTGGGGAAAATGGCTATGGAATTTTGCAGATTCTGTCATTTGAATTTGGATTTGGAACTGGAAGAGATCTTGGAATTCATCTAGTCCTTATTATATAGATGAGGAAATTGCATTACAAAATGAATTAAGTGATTTGTCGAAGCTCACACAGGGAGTAACAGAGCTAAGTTTTGAACCGAGGTCCTATAACTCCAAAGTTCACATCCTTTCACTTCATCATAAATAAAGTTCACATTTGTAGTTTGAGTTTATACTGGTTCAGGTAGAAGCAGAACTGCATTGATTCTAAGATCCTGTAGGTCTGACAGTCCAATTAAACTGCATCATTTTATAACTAACAAAGAACCTAAAAGCCTTTCATCCAGAAATGTCATAAGGACTATCTGGAAATCAAATCTAATAAGTTTAACTATGCTGTAGTATGTGGATCCTAAAGTGTAGACTCTAACACATATGAAGGCATCAGAGCCCAAAATTCAGTTCAGTGAGGCATAAGAAATAAAATTAATTTCATTTCTTTTACTACAAAAAGATGGCAAGAGAGAGAGGAGTCTGTGAAAGCGAAATCAGGCTCATTAAGTAGGTTGGATTGGCCATGCTCTTTCTTTTAAATAATCATTTGGAACATTTTTTTAAAGAACCCCCACCAGTCAGTTACCAAGTAGTTGCTGAACATCCAAATTTGTGTCAAATAATAAGATGACTCACCTGAGTTACCATAGGGTAGGAAACCAGAAAAGGAGATTTTCGTAGGAGATTTTCTCATTCATCCTAGTTTCGGCTAGGCTAGAAATAGTACACAAGCTGTTTGTCACAACTGAATGCTCCAGCAAATACAAGTGCTAAGAGAAATTTGAAGAAACATAAGAACTGAAGAACTGCCACATTGGGTCAGACCAATTGTCCATAAAGCACAGTGTTCTATCTCTGACAGTGGCATCAAGGGACATTTTGTGGGAAAATGTAGAAATTGTCCCTTATGATGTCATCCTTTCAAGTTAAAGATGACTGCTGAATCTTCCCTTAATAGCCTACTATAGATTTATCCTCCATGATTTTGCCTACATCCTCTCTGGCTGTTTTTAGGACTCTCTTCAATTTGTATTTAACTGGTTTTTATTTCTGAGTTTTATTCCTTCTGACTACATCATAAACTTCATGTGTAATTTTGAGGGGGGAAAAAAAATCCCTGATCTATCCGGGTCTCAATATCACTATCTTTAAAATGGAAAAAGTAATTGCAGCTCCCAAAAAGGTTCACAGGGATATGGTAGAGATTTGTGAGGTTCTATTTCCAGAACATGTGGAGTAATCAAAAGAATGCTAGACCTGATATCAAAAGACCTATTCAAGTCCTAGTTCTGCCACTTCCTAGCCATTCAACACCAAAGTTATTTAACTTTTCTGAGCCTCAGTTTCCTTATTTGTAGGAATACACAGGGATAACAATATTGATTCTAAGTTTGTGAAGAAGGTACTTTTTCTACTGCAAAGATTTGGATAAATGTGAGTTATTATTGTTTTATTATATTTTTACAAGCATCAAAACCACTCAGTTTTATTGGATTTTACCTTCTCGACTAGTTCACATTAATTATAAAGTAAGTTTATAATAAAAATAACAAAAAAAAGAAGTGAAGGAATGAAAAAATAAAAGTAGGAAGGAAAGGAAGGAAGGAAAACTGAACAATCTTGCATGATTAAATTTTGGATTTCTGAATCAGTAAAAAAAAAACTATTTATCCATAATCAAAAGAAAGAGACTTCTAACCAAGATGGCTCCCTGAATGGAGGCAAATCAATCAGCTCCCATATAACTATTCCAACAAAAACCTGAAATTGATGTATTTAAACAATAATTAACAAATTCAAAGAGAAACGAATACAAGTTCTTCTACCCAGGATTGCACAAAGAATCAATCAGTTCTGACCCTGGGTTCCAAGGAAAGGCCATTGACAAAAAACCCAGGCAAACAAGCCTATAATCTTGAGGTCAGAGACTGGTTTTTGGTTTTGGTTTTTCAGGGTTGAGTTGGGTCTTTCTTTTGGCTTTTTTGCCCTATTTAATAACTCAGAGCTTAGCACAGTACCTGGACACAGGTGAGATGCCTAATTAATGCTTCTTGACTTGACTTCTGTACCTTGAGATAATCTTTTCTCTGTCAGAAGCGAAATAAACTGCTTCATCATAAAACTTCTGAAAGCACAATTTATCATTGCATTGTTTTAAGACTTTCAAAGTTGTTTTTCTTTACAATGTTGGGTTTTTTTAAATAAATTATTCTCCTGGTTCTGCTCACTTCAATCTGCATCACTTCATACTATCCAGAATTCTTTGCAATCATTTCTTATATCATTTTTAAAGATTTTATTTATTTTCAGTTTTACAATTTTTCCCCTAATCTTACTTCCCTCCCCCCACCCCCCACAGAAGGCAATTTGTCAGTCTTTTCGTTGTTTCCATGATGTATACATTGATCCAAATTGAGTGTAAAAGGAGAGAAATCATATTGTTATATCATTTTTATAGGCAAGTGATATTTCATTACATTCATATTTCACAATTTGTTCAGTCATGCCCCAGTTGATAGATAAACCCTTGAATTCTAGCTCTTTGCTTTCTTCTATTTTATTCTATTTTAATCTCCCCTTTAAAATCAGTAAGTTTGGAGTTTGACTTGGATATATTCCCCTCTAGGTACTATTCTCTTTCTTAACCCCTGAACAAATTTCCATTTGTTTCTCCAAGAATTTGATATATTTCTATACCAAACTATTAGAGTGCATATGCATGTTATGCTTTTTAAATAAGTAATATGAATTCATAATTTCAAGTATCATCATCTGATATTTTTTGCCTATCTAAAAATTCTTTTTTATTTGGTGTATAAATTCAAAAACAAAATTTAAGTAATAGAATCATGTAAGTCACATTAATTAAAATATACACATCTTCAATGTAAGGGAAAAGGCAATGGATTTTGAAATAGGGAATCTGGGTACAAATCATATCCCCTACTACTTATTAACATTGTGGTTGAGACAAATTATATAACCTCTTTGAGCCTTAGTTTCCTCATATGTAAATGAGAATAATAGAATTGGCATTATCAACCTCACAAGAATGTCTTTGTTCAGATCTTCCACAAAGGATTTATGCATTATACTAGAGTTCTTCCCCTAGGACTTCTAACATATTATTGCTATGTCAGCCCTAGGACTGAAACCTGTTGTATCTGGCATTCAGTTCAGTACTTGACCATTTCACTTTTTTAATTTTACATTTCCTGGAAAACATTCTTTCCCAATTTTCACAGCTAGTGTTTCTGATAAAAAAAAAACTCACTTCTAAAATATATAGAGAATTGAGTCAAATTTGTAAGAATACAAGTCATTCCCCAATTATTAAATGGTCAAAAGATAAGAACAGGTAGTTTGCAGGTGAAAAAAATTAAAGTTATCTATAGTCAAAATGAAAAAAGCTCCAAATCATTATTGATTAGAGAAATGCAAATTAAAATAATTAATTAAATTAAATTAAATTAAAATAACAAATTAAAATTAAACTACCTCAAACCCTATCAGATTGGTTAAAATGACAAAGAAGGAAACTGATTACTGTTGGAAGAGATGTGGGAAAATGGGAAACATTCTTTCCATCACTTCTGTGAAAATCATCATGGAGTATCATGGGATTATTGAAAAATAAATGCAATAATCTAAAAAAATTCCAGAGCAGCCTTATCCTCCATTTCCTCTTCATTTATGGAACCAGCTTGTCATACATCTTTTAATATATTATTTTCCCAAGATATATGTCCTAATGAACTACTTTAGCAGAGTCAAGAGGCACTCTTCATTCATTTAGTTTTTTTGTTGTGAATTATCAAACCACCTTCTCTTGGCCAAGGTAGTTTCTGGGCTCTTTTGGACTCCATGTTTTGGCAACTGACTTACAATAGTAAAATTTCCCTGAGAATCTGTGGTGATCAATATCAATGCCTGTTCTTTAAAGCACTTTTCACTTTCTGCATCAACAGCAAGGATATTATTTAAATAAGTCAGGTTGGAACTATCCTAATTGCACAGCCTTTTCAGTTTTATTTTCTATGGATGTGGCATTAACTTTTGACCTTTGTAGTCTGACTACACAGACAGCTGATTTAGAAATTACTCATATTAACAACTAGTCATGCCCTATACTAAGGAATAGATATTTCATTAGTATAAATAACTCCCAGATGAGAAAACTCCCTCTGCCCATGCATTTCTGTATCTTTTCTACAACTTATATATAGTCTTTTTTATATTTATATATTTTTAAAGATTTCCTACATTGGCATTGATAATGCTTAAAACATTGTCTTCAATGCAGACAGTGTTCTATATGAGAGATATCAAATTCCCAGCAGCCCAAATTAAGTTGTATTAAAACCAGATTAAAATGTAATTGGGAAATGTTTAACAAAATAAATAAAAATACAACACAAATAATGTTAATTTGTGATATTCTGAATATATATATGTATATATATATATATATATATATATATATATATATATATAATATGTCAACCAGGTGATCTAAAGTCAAAAAGACTCATCTTACTGTCTTCATATCTGACCTCAGATACCAGCTGTGTGGCCTTGGACAAGTTACTTAACCCTATTTGCCTCAGTTCCCTCATTTGTAAAATGAGCTGGATAAGGAAATAGCAAATTACTCTAGTATCTTTGCCAAAAAAACAAAACACAAATGTGGTCACAAAGTTATCTGAGGCATCTAAACACAACTAAAATAATTGAACAACAAATTAAGTACTTTGTGTAATATCTCTTCTTTATTCTCTGTAATAGATGGCAATATAAATATCTTCCCTAAGTCTTTTTTCTTTTGCAAAGCAATGGGGTTAAGTGACTTGCCCAAGGCCACACAGCTAGGTAATTACCAAGTATCTGAAGCTGGATTTGAACTCAGGTACTCCTGAATCCAGGGCCAGAGCTCTATCCAATGTGCCACCTAGCCACCCCCCATTCCTTAAGTCCTTTTGCGGATACTCAAGTATTCATGAGTACTCCAAGGTCTTTATACTATGAAATGACATTTCCTTTTATCTTTGAGTGAGTGATAAACAAACTCCCCCAACTCCTTTATTCAACTCTTTAAAGAAAAGCTACCTGAAAAACCCATACTCCTGTCTAACTAAAACTTTTTTGTGATGTTTGGTTTTATTTATATGGAGAATGTTAATGCAGTATGATTAAGTATCATTCCTATACTCTGTCACATAGAGTGCCAACAATTGTGTTACTCTATTAAAACCATGATATTGAAAGAGGGGACCTGAAGAAAGGGATCTCATTTTGATGGACTAGGTATTAGGCTTTGAGAGACAGAAAGATCTGGCTTCAAGTAGGCCTTCTGATTCTCATTGTGTGGCCTTAGTTAATTCATTTAACTTTGGATGGCTCAGACAATTCCTTAGGACTTGGTAGAGGAGACTAAGACAAAGTTTATCTAGGTTGGTAAAGTACAATCCTGAATCTATGCCTTCATATTATTTTTATCATATGATATAATGATTAATTATGTGATATTAACATATCAAAATGATATGAAGGCATAGATTCAGGATTGCAATATAGAATTCAGGTGACTTCTATTAAACTGACTTTTCAAATTAAAACTGTTCATACTGAAACCATGAATAAACCCAGAATCTCTCATTCTTAACACCACATGCTAGTTATCCTGAGATTGAAGTTGTTCAGGGATGAACAGTATTATATGATAAAACTGGGAAAAAATAAGATAATAGAACATTTTAGGTTATATTGCTAAAATCACATTAGAAATTGGCAAACTGTTATCCTCAAATAAACAGAGATGACATATTCTAATGAATTGTTCTTTGTTATCAAATAGTAATAATTATGAGGACTTTGAGAAGAGATTTGAATTCTCAGGAAGACCTTCAAAAAAGTAGAATTATAAAGAAATTAACAGATAGAAGGTAAGAAAAATGAAGTGATTAAATGATTTAATGTTTTTCCTTTCTTGCTTGCTAATGAGAAAAGAAAATTTGGAATAAAGTAGGCCAGTTACTAGAAGGCTAATATGTATCTAGTTCAAAGTATTCTGTATGAGATTAGGCCAACTTGCTTTGGCATTATGCTTTAGAATACCTATTTATTGAAAAACATAATTAAAAGTGAATAGCCTATAAATAATTTATTAAAGTCTTATTATACCCTTATATTTGTTAAGTATTTAAAGAGACAAATTTATGCTGCCACATGAGTATGTATTATGCTTATGGGATATGCTTTGTTTGCTATAATGCTGAAAAATGGCTTTAATTATGTGATATTAACAAGAATAGAAATAGAACCCCTCAGAGATTTTTCCCCTCTTAAAAAAGAAGTTTTGAATATTAAAGGAGGGGGAAAGTACTAATAAGTTTAATTTGCCCTTCTGAAAGATGATGATTGTATAATCTTGTTTCCAAGGACTGTTCCACAGATTAACTAACTAATTTGGCTTTGAGTACTTTGACAGCTATAGTAATAACATCAATATTCTAATAGCAATAATAAGCTGAGCTTTTTTTCTTAAGCTGTTCTTCCTGGTACTCTGATGAAAAGGAAAACAATTTTAAGTCAGCAATTTAAAAATCATTTATTTTGAATTACCTTTGAAGGAGAAGAAAATGGGGGCGGAGAAATGTTATGGTTCATAATTGTTAACTATACAGACAGGGTAAAGCACAAAACAAACTAAATTTTAAATCTACAACACAATGACACGTCACTAAATGTGAACTGACAACTGATTTGGACTCTTTTTAACTGAAAGCAATTTGTCATGTGGAGGATATTTATGACGAGATAAGGAAAAGAGAACATTTCTCTGAGTTTAATTCACTGCTTCTTGAAAAATGATGCTAAGCATTTAAACACAAAAATTTCTGGTGCTAGAAAGTTCCAAACTCCCAGAAGTTGTGTATTCTGCTTGGAAGTGGGGAGAGAAAATGTTAAGCATTCATTGGGTCTCAAGAAGTCACTCCCTTTCTGTTCCCCTCCCTCTACCTTCCCTGTAGGGGCTACTTTTGTCCTATTAAATCTAATGAATATAGTTAGTGCTAATTATCCCAAAGAAAATTAATGATTAGTTCCCAGCTACCAGAAATTTTCATCTTCTCTAAATTTGCTATATTTTACTGTGTCTTGGTCATGTAACCCCAACTTCCAGAAAGAAACATGCGTTATTTGAGAGTATATACAACGTTTTACTTATTTTGCATGTTATCAGTTTGTTTGTTTTACCAGACCTGTGATTTTATTGATGCAGAAAGAGTTAGCTGGACCATTAAAAATTGAAGTCACTTACTCAGGATCACACAGCCAATATAAATCAGAAATAGTATCTGAACCCAGGTCATAAAAACTCCAAGGCAGCCTCTCTATGCGTACCACCATGTTGTCTTTCAAAATATCTATGATAGGACATTCACTACACATTTGAACCCATGACTTTTCCTAGATATGCTCAACCCAAGAAAGACAAACTTCAGTTGCTTTAGTATGCCCTTCCAAAGACCATTCCTCTTTTCACCAAGCAAAGAAACATAGAAAATACAAAACTGTTCCCAACTGATTATTTAATTCCCAAAATTCTATAGGACACATCATTCATTGTACAAAGAGCTCAAATGAATCTGATCTTGAGTCCTCTTTGCAACAATGATCATGGATTTAGAAGAGCTCCCAGTGCTACTTAGAAGTTCCTATAGGGGGCAGCTAGGTGGGGCAGTGGATAGACCACCCGCCCTGAAGTCAGGAGGACCTGAGTTCAAATTTGCCCTCAGGCACTTAATAATTACCTAGCTGTGTGGCCTTGGGCAAGCCACTTAACCCCATTGCCTTGCAAAAACCTAAAAAAAAAAAAGTTCCTATAATCAGTTTTCTTTTCAATGTCCCTTTACGATATGTGTAAAGGAGGACATGGAGGAGCTGAGGAGAAAGCTTCAGTGCACTGAAAAATAAAAAATGCAGTAAAAGGAAGCACAAGAGAGCAGAAGAGCAAAAGCTCACAGACAAGAAGGGTTGCATTGGTACCATTATGTTAAAGTTTATGTATCCTTATGAAAACAAGCTGCACCTAATAGATTCATAGTTTTATATTTTAGTTTTTTAATTTTCCTTTGTGTATGAAAATTGTTGATGATTAAACAATTATAAAAAAAATTTTTAAATAATAATACTCTTCAGCCTCAATCCCTCATTCTTAATAGCAGCTTCCCCCTAAAGTACTGCTAAGGCAGATGACTTGTGTGGGGTCTTCAATTAGGGAGCCGCAGTTTTTTTTCTCATCTCATTAGGTCTTTTTTTTTTTGCAAGGCAATGAGGTGAAGGGACCTGCTCAAGTTCCCAGAGCTAGATAATTATTAAATGTCAAAGCTGAATTTGAACTCAGGTCCTCCTGACTTCAGGACCAGTATTCTATCCACTGCCTGACTGCCCCATTAGGTCTTAACCTTAACACCTTCTTAACAGTTAGCAAATATCTTCCCTCCTTTTCCTTTGTCTTACTGATTTCTTGCCTCATTTTAGCTATTTATTCTTACTCAAATACTCCTTACATTTTCAACCCTGTACCTGTTTCATTCACTCTTGGGAAAATTGCAGAATGTTTCTTCTTTTTCTCTTCCAACTCCTCTTCTTATTCTTCTAGTCTCCCTTGATTTTGAATCCTGCTCCTCTTCCCACCGGGAATCTTCTCTGTCTATTTTTCCTTCTTGTCATTTTGTTTAACTCCTTCTTCTTCAGATTGAGTATTATTAAACTTAGTTTTGAGTCCTGTTTCACTATTCATGTGATTGTGGAAAATTAATTCCAGAATGGTAGGATAGAAAAAAGCTCTACATTGAAAGGATCTGTTTTCTAATCTTGCCTCTGGATATTACTACCTGTTTGATCTGATGCAAGTCACTTAATCTTTCTGAGCCTCAGTTTCTTCATCTAATAAAATGAGATTTGTCTAGAAGATATTTAAGATTCCTTCCAGCTCTCGATCTTTGATATCACAATACAATAATTTCTGAGTCTCAGTTTCCTCATGTGTAAAATTGAACAATAATGCTTGCATTAATGACTTTATTTGTCGTGAAGAAAGTGTTTTGTAAATGACAAAGCATTATATAATTTTGGGCTGTTGCTTTTATTTCCAAGAGTAATCATGTTTGTCCTTTTCCTGATATGCTGCAATGGCATTTGTTACAGACCTTGAATTCCATTTGCTAAAATAAATACAGACTTTACTTGTTTCACATCCTAATGATATATCATAAGATCATAGAATTAGAAGCAACATCAGAGGCGATTTAATTCAATTCTCTCTGCCCATCCCTATTTTACAGAGGAGGAAACTGAAACCCAGGAAGGTTAAGTGACCAACCTAAAACAGAAATGTCAGAAACAGTATTTAAACCCAAATCCTCTCATTATAAAACCACCAAGGACTCTTGCCACTATACCACAATGCATCTGTCACTCAGTTCACTCTCTGTAACCCTCTCAGCCCAGGTCCTAGTGACCCTTGAGGGAGGGTTCTTTCCTTTAAAATGGGGTCCCCTGGCACTAGAATGACTTGACTTCTTCAAAAGGCCTGAAAGAAAGGGAACTGGGGACCATTTGTCACTGACAATGTTCAGTGAAGCAGGAATAGTTCCTACCTCAGAAGGGGTAGGGGCTATGACAGTTGCTTTGTTCAAGGTTGATCAGCAACAAAATGCTGAAGAGGGCCTGAGGTTTAAGTACAAATATAAAGAACCAACCATAAAGAGAAATGGGCAAGATACCATAGAAGCCAACTCCAATCACACTTCTTAAGAAGGTAGATGCCCCATGCGCATATTTTAATAGAGCATAATACATCACAAGTCATGGTTAATATGGTTAAATTTAAATAAATTTAAATAACTAAAGTTTGCAAAGTTATATATGCATGTATAAACATACTATATATATATATATATATATATATATATATTCACCTGATCTTCTCAATAGGAGCTATTATTATCATCCCATTTTATAGCTGAAAACCTGGGACTCGGGAAAGTTAAGTGACACAGCTTGCGTCTGAGACAAAGTTTGAACTTGATCCATCACTTTATCCACTTAGCCATGCCACCTATTTTGAACATTTGTTACAATGTATATCAGAGAGCAAACAGCCTTGTTACTGTTGTTGTTGTTGTTGAGTCTTTATTTTCAAAGAGAACCAAGATACTTATGAATTATTTTAATCATGTTGACTCTTTATCTTGAATCTTGTTTAGACTGGTAACAGAATGTCACCTCCCTGCTTTTGTAGTTTTAATGAGCCCTCTCTGCACCTTCTGTGTATCTTTTTGTTCTTATAGAACAGTGATAATTCACTTCGGAAGTTTACAAACTAATTTCCTGACAATAGCGCTAGGTGAATCATATAATATGTTAGTTTTATACCCATTTTAAAGATGAGGAAATAGAAATCATAGAGGGTAAGTGACTTACCTGCTGAAAGTCATCCAACTGGGGAGTGACAGACCCAACAGCAGTGCTTCTTCAGCTACCCCACATGGTGTTTTAAGGAGAATAACAATAAATTTGGCAGGGAATTCTTAATCCTCTTGCTTTAGAATGAAAAAAAAAAACTGAAGCCTAGGGAAATGAATTATCTTAGCCAAGGTCACATAGTAAATGAACAGGAAAACCAGCATTAGAATTCATGTCTCCTGGGGGTAGAGCCAAGATGGCAGCATGAAGGCAGGAATTCCCAAAAATTCCCTTCCCAAAAAAGATCCAAAAGCCATCAAATTATGACTCTAGACAAAATTTAAAGGGCCAGAATCTATAGACTGAGTGATACAATTTCCCAGTCCAAGATAACTTAGAAGTTCCATGGGAAAGGTGTGTTTCACCAGGACTGGGGTTTGGAAAAAAGTCAGGCTGCAGAACAGTACAGCCCAGGGAACACCGGGAATAGCTTGAAGGAGTGGTGAGAAAATGCACCAGAGTGAGTGCAGAGTGAATTCCAGTCTCAGAGCAGCCCTGTGGGAGCTCCGCCTCAGAACAACCCTGCAGTGAGAACCTGTAGCGGGAATGGGGAAGCCAGCCTGCACCTCTAGAGCACAGCCCATAGACAGTAAGGGGGATAGGGGGAGATTGAAGAAATCTCTCTGCTCTCCCTGGGACAGGACTCTGCCATTTGCTGACACTCAGATCCAGGTTGCAGTTTGGGCTTTGGCATACTAGCTGAACAAGGACCCTCCTCATAGCTTCAGGGCAAAGGGGAGTGTCTGTGGTCATCTACATATCAAAGCACAGCCAAGAGAGCATAAGACTTTAAAGGAATGAAGGTCCCAGTGGGGTGTCCCAAAAACCCCCAAAACCTTGGAAGTATGGTAAATTAGTCATAGACTGAAGAAATGAACAAACAAAAGAAAAAGAAGAATCTGACCATACAAAATTACATTGGTCCCATGGAAGATTCAGAAGATGACAAACTCAAAGTTCCTGTATCCAAAGCCTCTAAGAGAAATAGAAAATGGGCTCAGGCTATGGATGAGCTCAAAAAAGACTTTGGAAAGCAACTAAGGGAGGTGGAGGAAAAATTGGGAGGATAAATAAGAGTAATGCAAATAAATCATGAAAACCAAATTAGCAGTTCAGTGAAAGAAATACAAAAAAAAAAAATACTGAAGAAAATAACGTTAGAAACCAGTTTTGGGGCGGCTAGGTGGTGCAGTGGATAAAGCACCAGCCCTCGAGTCAGGAGTATCTGGGTTCAAATTTGACCTCACACACTTAATAATTACCTAGCTGTGTGACCTTAGGCAAGCCACTTAACCCCATTTGCCTTACCAAAAAAACCAAAAAAAAAAAAACCCCAGGAACCAGTTGTTTAGGCCAAATGGAAAAAAGCAAAACAAATGGAAAATGAGGAGAAGAGTGCCTTTAAAAGAAGAATTGGACAGCTGGAAAAGGAGATAAAAAAAGCTCTCTGAAGAAAATAACTCCTTCAAATGCAGGATGGAACTAAAGGAAGCTGATGACTTTGTGAGAAAATCAGGAAGAAATAAAACTCTTCCAAAAAAAAGCCCAAAATTAGAAGAAACTGGTAAAATATCTCATTGGAAAAACAACAAACCTAAAAAACAGATTAGAAGAAATCATTTAAAAATTAATGGGCTACGTGAAAGTCACAACCAGGAAAAGAGCCTAGACTTCATTTTTCAAGAAATTATACAGCAAAATTGCCCTGAGAACCTAGAAGCTGAGGGTAAAATAGAAATTGAGGGAATTCACCAATCACCTCCTGAAGAAGATCCCAAAAGGAAAAACTCCAGGAATATTATAGCCAAATTCCAAAACTCTCAAGTCAAAGAGAAAATACTAAAAGCTGCCAGAAACAAGCAATTCAACTACTGTGGCTCTATAATCAGGATTACACAGGATCTGGCAGCATCTTCATTAAGGGCTTGTAGGGATTGGAATAGGATATTCTGGAAGGCAAAAGATCTTGATATACAACAGGAGACTTTCAAACTTTCCTTTTGAAATAACCAGAACTAAACAGAAAGTTTGATCTTCAAGTACAGGACTCAAGTGAACCATAGAAGGGATGGACAAGAAGGACTAACTATCAGGAACTTAATGATATTGGATTGTTTGTATTCCTGATGAGAAGAAGATACTGATAACTCATATGAACTTTCTTATTCATAAAAGCACTTAGAAGGAGCATATATAGACAGGGCACAGGAAGGAGCAGAATATAATAGTATAATATAGTAAAAAGATGATCACATTCAACTTAGATCAATGTATACCATGGAAACAATGTAAAGACTAACAGATTGCCTTCTGTGGGGGGTGGGGGGAGGGAAGCAAGATTAGGGGAAAAATTGTAAAAAAATTAATAAAAAAGATGGAGCCTATGGGTAATACAGGACAGTACTGGGAGGAAGAGAAAGGAGAGGAAGAAGGAGCTAAGATATTTCACATAAGAGTCAAGAGAAAACTTTTTCAATGGAGTGGAATGGGGAAAGGCAAAGGAGAATGAGTAAGCCTTCATTCTCATCAGAAATGGCTCAGAGAGGAAAT
The DNA here is from genome assembly GCF_037893015.1 of Macrotis lagotis. NCBI lineage: Eukaryota > Metazoa > Chordata > Mammalia > Peramelemorphia > Peramelidae > Macrotis > Macrotis lagotis. The sequence goes on from NC_133660.1 coordinate 160,455,192, forward strand.
AACATACACAGTAGGGTATACAAATCTATTTTACCCCTAGAGAAAAATGAGAGGAAAAGGATGGGATAAGGGGGAAATGGGGGGAGGGAAGAGGGGAGAGAGAGGGAAGATCATGGGAGAGGGTACTTAGATACAACATACTTTGGGACAGGGACAGGATGAAAGGAAAGGGAGAATAGAATAAATGAGAGTGGGGAGGAATGGAGTGGAGGGAAATACAAGCTGTATTGAAGCAACTTCTCTGGTGGACTTATGATAAAGAAGGCAACTCATCCCAGAGACAGAGCCATTGGAATCTGAACACAGATTGAAATAGATTTTCTATCTCTCTCATTATTCTGGAGGTTTCTCATCTTCTTGGGGGGGGGGGGGGAAGGGGGTTTATGTTTATTCCCATAACAAGATTATTGTAATAATATGAAATAAATAAACTCCACCAAAAAAAGAATTCATGTCTCCTGACTCCCAGCAACACCAAAGAGCCTTGGAAGGGAAGGAAGGAGGGAGGGAGGGAGGGAGGGAGGGAGAAGGAAGGAAGGAAGGAAGGAAGGAAGGAAGGAAGGAAGGAAGGAAGGAAGGAAGGAAGGAAGGAAGGAAGGAAGGAAGGAAGGAAGGAAGGAAGGAAGGAGAGAAGGAGGGAAGGAGGGAAGGAGGGAGGGAAGGAAGGAAGAAAGAAGGGAGAAAGTTTCACTAACTGCCCCATTCTTAATTTACTATTCATAAAATCACTTCTACTCCTCTTTTTTCCTCTACTCCATGTGCTAACTCAACTCCTCTGTGCCTCAGTTTCCAGGTGAGTACTAATGTTACCCATATCAAACTGTTTTAAGGAATAAACAATACACTGGGCAATAAAGTAATTAGCATGATGTAGGATAAAATGCCACAGAAAACTGGATTCAGGATAATATAGCTGTTAATAATCTCAAACAGCTTTGAGATCTTTGGATGAAAAGCATTCTGCAAGTGCACACTGTACATTACTGTTTTTCCCTTTGTCCTCACTTCCAGCTGTTTATCAAAAGAAACTTTCATTCTTTATTTTTTCTTTTGTCAAAAAATTTGCCTAATTTTCCATCACTGTGGCTTTCTTGAATGACTTCTCCCCAGGAATCTTCTAGTGGGTGAAGAGAAGTTCTTTTTCTTTACTCAGATTTTCTATGGGTGAGTAGATGAGGCCTCTTCTACTGGTCTTTTACTCTTCCTTTGTTCTCCAGCTCTGTTGTTGCTGCTGCCTCTGATTTCATTTTGCTGTGCAGTTGTGAGTTTGCCGTCTCTTTTGAATCTCATTGAGGACTGTTCTGTCCTGAGGTATAAATTCCTTTCTAGTTCTGTGGTCTCCACAGGGAATGGAGTCAGTGGGGCTATACACCTGCTGAAGTAGGAGCTGGCCCTCATCCATAAACTAGAAATATCTTGGGCACTTCCATGGAGTCCTGAATAAAAATAGAATGGTGGCAAGTGGATTTCCCTCTGAATCACAAGTTACCTTCATTGTATCCTGGCTTGGGATAATATATCCACATGATGCTACCCTTTGAAGCTGATCATCCATACAAACCACAAACCATCGCACAAGTAGCACAATGAGCTTCCAATAGCTTAAAAGAAAATTCCAACATATGTTTCTCCACTTTTGACAAAACATGATTCCGTTTCAATGATGGGCTTCTGTTTCTTGTTTCTAGAAAATTAACTGCAAAGAAAAAAGTCCTTATGGGAACTTAGACTGTATTAATAGAAGTCAACTAAATAGAACAGAGAGTAGCAACTGTAATTGTCTGATCATATCACATTTGAAATATAGAAGACCATATTTTTAAAGAGACAATGAAAATCTGGAGATATTCAGTAGAGGAAAAATAGAATGAGAGGACTAGAATCCATTCTATATGAGAACAATTTGGAAAAACTAGAACTGTTTAACTGGAGATAACTTAGTATGATAATGATTACTACCTTTAAATATGCTTCATTACCATAATTAAATGGAATGCATTTGTTCATATTAGCCCAAAAAGCAGACCTAGGTCATGATCAACAGAAGGAAAAATTTCCTAAAAATTATAGCTATACAAAAATGGAGCAGTTCAACTAATCCAACAATGGAAGTCCTCAAGCAGAGGCTGGATGGAAGATCACTTGTTAAATGTCTTAGGAAGAGATTTTTGTTTTTAATTAGCATTTGGACCACATACTGGTAAAGTCCTTTCTCACATTACAAATATTATTTATAGTTTGTTTTATTAACCTGCCCACCCCACTTTCTGCCTGACAGAAAATAGGCACTTAATAAATGATTGTAGACTTGATTTGACCCCTATAGTTCATAGACAACCAAGCTACAGAATTTCTAAGAGGTTGAAGATGCATCCAAGAAATCTTGGAAAATTGAAAAAAGAGAAATTAGTAAGTAAACTATAACTACAAGATAATCAGCATATGGTCTTGAACATAAATGGTGCTTCATAAAATATGTAAGGAAGAAAGGAAGGGAGGAAGAAAAGAAGGATGAAAAGGAAGGAAGATTGATTTTCGTACATGACTTGTAAATTTTCTCTTTCCAACCTAGTAGTTTCAAAAGCATTAAATATCAGCATCATTGGATTGTGTATAACATAACTGGCCTATAATTAGTGGTTACCCAAAACAGTTTGGGGTATATACATATTATATATTATATATAATATATATATATATTCAAATTAATGTTCCCTCTGAAGTTCTTTCCCATAATGAACTGATTTATGAATCACATATCTCACATAGTAGTGACGAAAAAAAAATAATTTTACTTGAAACAGAAAGGATAAAAAATCATGAAAATACATCTATTGTGAACTCTCTAAAATCCTTCCTTCCAAAGCATTCCAGCTCTAGAGATAAAGGCCTATTAAGTGCAGCCCTGAGGCCTAGCCTCAAGCCTACACCATTGATATCAGGTGTTCATTCTAGGGAATGGGAAATTATCTTAGAGATTTGCCCATCAGGATAGTAGTCACCACTTATTTAAGCACCTACCATGTAACAGGAACAGTACCAAGGTCTATAAATACAAATACCAACAGAAACGAAAACAGAAATGGTGCTACTCCCAAGATCTGGAAGCAATCATTCTCACTCCAGAAACACTGGGGTAATACCTATCCAGAATTAACAGGGCATAGTCACACTGCATCCAAAGTCTGGTATCCACAATAATGATGAAAGCTAGCACTGCTGCATTATTGACCAAAGTAAAGGAGAAGAGACAGCTTCAGTATCCATGAATCTCAATGAGACTTAGTGTAGCAGGGATGGAAAATTCCTGGGATACATAGTCCTTAACTTTGCCAAATTCCTCCTTCTTTGGGCTTCCTAAGTATTCCTTTTTAAACTTTCAATATCAGGATGAATTGCAAAAAGGCATGTCTCTGCATAAAGGCAAAATTTCTCTATTCCCATAAATTCTTCCCCTCCCTCCCCCCAAAAAAATGTTTTACAATTTGAAAAATCACCTAGTGCAGACAGGGATGTACTAACATTATATATATATATATATCCTTAAGCATTCATTCATTAGCATGTCAATAGTCAGAGATAATTATCCAATTAAATAGTGCACAAAAACCTGGTACAGCATTGCCCATATGATCACATGCAGCAAGCATGTGGACTTGCAGAAACAAACACCAAGCAAATAAAATACAAAACAAAACTCTGTTAAGTACAAAGAATTCACGTAATATGTTGTATACAGTTACTAGAAACATAAACTCATATTCATAGAGTAACAGAATTTTCACAGTATAGTAAAAGACAGTAGGACATAGCTAATAGACGACCAGCCTCAGTCAGGATGAGCTGGGTTAGAGTCATATGTCTGACCCATGCTAGTCTTGTCCCTGGGCAAATCATTCTCTCATTTCTCTAAGACTGGATCACAATGCCAATCTGCATTGATAGAGTTTCTTCCCTAAGAAGCTCCTACATCAATGAAATCACTCATCTACATAATTCAGCAAAGAAACATAAGGTAAACAATAGGGCATATGGAGAGAACAATTAATATCATACACTTCAGTTACATACTAAGTACACAACTTTAATAGGAGACATGTGGCTACTGGTAGAATCTCTTCTCCTGCTGTTCCTGCCACTTTGTTCACAGACTAGGACACTCTTCTTGTGATCTGATGCCAGCTTTATACCCCTCTCCATCCATGGATCCACTTGCCTGCAGGATTAATATTGAGTATGTGGTCCATCCAGGCTATTTGAGTCAAGATACTAGTGCTGGGTATAGCTACCTCCTAATCCTTTGAACCTTCCATCACTGAAGTATTATACAGGAAGGAGTGACTAAACAGCTTCTTTGAAACATAAAATACCTATTTGGATTGATTAATATGATCTAGTTTAAAAAGTCATTTTATGGCTTTTTCATTAACAATTTATTTTAGCAACCTACAAATCACTTCAGCGCCTTATATATCCTAGACCCTTAATAATAAATCTGAGTTGAATGCAATCATCTATATACACCTACATAGACTCATAGTAGGATCAGATGAATCTAGAAACTACTCATTTGTCATGCTATAAGTGATGAAGTTAGGTTATAGTATTGCAACATGAATAAATTTAGGAACCTTTCATTACTTTGATTTTTTTTTGGTTAAAAAAAACAATTTCTTATGCAGCTGGGAATGGAGTGCAGAAATGTTAGTAAAAGCAACATACAAAGCTCTTAAGCATATCTCCAAAACAGCAAAATGTAAACAACAATTTGCTGGAATCACACCTGAAAAGCATCAGGTTATTTGAACATTCAGGATGCTTTCTGTTTTTTAAAAATGGAAGTCTATTTGAGATGAAAGAATTATCTTCAGGAAGGCATTAAGAAAGCAGTGGCTAGAGCTGTTCACTAAATAAATCCCCAAGCTTCCAAAATTTGCTTTTTTATGAGTGCTACATGAAAAAAAAAATGGTTTATATATGACCAAGCACTACTATTAGCCATAATAGAGAGCATTTGGCCATCCTTGAGCCCAAACCAAAACACTATGCAAAGAGATCTCACATGGAAATCAAATTAAAACCTTCTTCCAAGACTGTCACATCTAGGGGATATTGAGAAATTGTGATTAGTGCAAAATGAAGCACTAATCTGGAAAAGTGCAGAGCAGCAAAAAGAGAGATCAAAAGCCAGTGAAGAACCCACCTAAAGCACAAGCAAAAATCAATCAGACAAAGACAGGGTGCCTCCGAATAAGAATGAGACCAAATTGGATTCTACTTCCTGCCCAAATATATTTGGATTTGTTCCAAATTCACAGCAGACACTCCTGAAACCAAATTAGCTGTCCCACTAGCCCTACATTCACAAAAAGATAAAGTTTCTCTACCCACCTTAAAACATACACACACAACACACACAACACACACACACATACATACACACACATTTAAATGTCACAATATCTTCTGTTGCCTTAGTATATTCCTAAGGCCTCTTATGTCACTTTGTAGATATTAATTTGAAGACACTTCCCAAATAGATATATTTAGATATCACACCTACAATTCAGGAAGCTGTCACCTGGTGGACAGAACAGAGTCTGTGGAAATCGAGATAAAGCTGAATCTCAGAGCAATTATTCCATGTTTTGGATAATTATGACAATTTTTTTCATTTTAAAACTGTTACTATATCAATTTATCAGTATACTTGGCATAGTCAACCTTGGAGTCAGTTCCTATAACTGTGATCAGTCATACTATGAGAAACCATGGGCAAGTCATCTAACTTCTTAGAGTTCTCAGAATAGCAGAAAAGTTGCCAATCTACATTAGTGGGAGTTTCCTCACCAGGAACCTGCATTAATGAAATCACTGGTCTGGAAAATAAACACAGTCAGATACATTTACATACATGCCTGAATAAGGATTTAACTGAACACTAATTTCCAAGAGTTGCAAAACATTTTTAAAGGATAATAATAATTTAGAGCAAAACTTAAAGGAAGCCAACCTCAAGGTACATATAAGTGCCTTCTATCACTAAATTTAAAATGTAACATCTATCATTATTTAATTTTTTTAGATTCAGAGTTTTTATCTTATTCTTCTTTAAGTATAACCTTTAACATTCTCTCACTTAAGCTTTGGGTGTTGAAAAGCTTGTTAACATCTCCCTAGGCTGCTGACAGCTTGTGGCAGCAGCTGTCAGCATTAATTGCCTTGCAGCAAGCTCTAATGAGGACTCTTAATTTTAATGCCATGGCTTCCTCATGATACTAGATGGTACTCACTAACTAGTCTCTTTCCACATGGAAATTAACTATTTTCTATCCTGGAAAAAGGCCTTAAGCTGCCACTTATTCCACTCCCTATTTCTACTTTTCCTTCTGAGTTCACAAAACAAAGGAAACTAGAGAAAGAGCAGGTAAGGCGATCTTGGGGCTAAATTAGAGCCTTGAATCTGTCAAAAATACATTAAATGATCTTTTTCAATTCAATTTAATCCATAATTTCTTAGAGACAGACTACATAAAAGGTACTTTTGTTAGTCACTAGCAAAGCAAACACACACACACACACACACACACACACACACGTTTATATATATTTTCTCTCCCCTCAAGGAGCTTTTATTCTTTCTACCAGAGATATACAATATGAATACAGACTAGTAAAAGTAAGATGATTTGAGGAGGGACATAGTATTAACAACTGCAAGAATCATAAAATCTCAAGGTGACACTTGAGCTAACCTTGAAAGAAGCTAGGGATCCAAACAAAGAATAGTGAGGAATGAGTGTATTTAAGGGATGGATAGTCCTTGCAGAGTCTTACACAAAAGATATGAAACATGGTTCTCTGAAAACAGCAGGCCAGTTTGGGCTGCATGAATGTATAAAGAAGAATAATCTGAAAAACATCTGCATTCATACTTTGGATGGTTTTCAATACCAAGCTCTATAGTTTTTATTTTAAGACAGAGGCAAAAGAGAGTCACTAAAGATTGAGGTAGGTTTGGGGAAATGTTAGAGAAAGAAACATGGTCATCTGGATTGCTCCAGCTACTCTTGTATATCACTCATCCCTGGCTTCAGTGAATGAATTTTCTTATTTATATGGAGGTACTTTGCAGCAAAATTCTCAAGATTTTAACATGGCAGAATCGCTACTTCTTCCAACCTTTATTCTTGAATGGGATATTTTTTTTAAAATATAAAACCCATTTAAACAAAAGAATTTTTAAACAAAACTATAAGGCAAGGGTCAACAAATAAGGTGAATTCTGTTGGGATCACAGGACCCGTGTTGAAATCCTGGTTCTGCCACTTAATACCCAGACAAGTCACTTCACTCTGGGCCTCAATTTGCTCATTTGTAAAATAATGGTATTGAACTAAATGACTTCTGCATTCCCTTATAGTTCTAAATCTATGATCCTATTCAAGAGAAGGTTGCCCACCAGATAAGCTTTTCCCAGCCATGGTAACTCATGAAGAGTTGTGGCAGAAAAGGGCTGTAATTGCCATTGATGAAGGATCCACACCAGTGAAATCGTTGATTCTTGAGTGATTGAAATATTATTTCCCTTCATGACATATTCACTACCATGTCTGATTATATAACACTCATCCACTTGAGCACTTTTTGATTCATGTTGCTAAAATAAGGTAGTTTAAAAATGGGTTTAAACTTATCCCTCATACAATATTTTGAGTGAAATGCACTTAATATTTCTTAAATAATGTCTCACTTGACCTAAATTCTTCTTTTCAGTGTTGGTCTGTACATTCAGTGTTGGTCTGTACCCCCAGTCATCTTTTTCACAGACATAGGAAGATCAAATTTAATTTTAGAGTTAAGACCCAAAAGGACAAAGTCAAGGTGAATACCTGTAGAGACCCCAGTTGGTTAAGAATGCAATGGAGGATTCAAAAAGTACTTAACTAGGACTCTTCTTTTGTTCTACTGGTTTTCACTAATTTTATGCTATTTATGTTCCTCTAACCCCACTTTTGGCTATCCAGTTATTACCCATCTTTCAAGAGTCAACATATACCATTTCTCCCCTACAATCCCAATTTCTAGTAAATAATACCTTTTCTACTATTATTTCAATTGCAGAATTTCATCCTGATTCTTTGCTTGCCAAATGACAAAACCAGAAGAAGGTCCTGTTCCTTTAAGGTTATTTATAAGACTCAAAGCAATGTTGTGATGAAAGTGATCTGTACACTTTAAAACTCTATAAAAATGTCTATTTGTATTTCTTTTTCTGGGAGAAGGTAGGAGGGAGAAAAAAACAAATGCCTGATGATGGAAAATTTTTTCATTAAAAAATAAATGCCAGAAATGGTAATAAACAAAATAATGCTATTTGTTAGCTGAAAAGACAGAAAGATAGTTGAAAAAGCATGTTTCATATTTTAGAATTTTAGAAACTTAGGTTATAGAATGAAAACCCTAGAAACTATTTTAGTAAGAAATATTGAAAAAAAAATCAATTTAAATCATGTTTTAAAGTTATGATGATTTTAGAAGATGACATTCTTCTCTTGTTAATCAGGAAGGGTAAAAATGTACATATGTCTTAAAATTTGGGTTAGTATAAAGGAGATAGCATCATATTAGTCAGTCAACTAGCATTTATTAAGGATCAGATATAATGTTAAGTAATTGGGATACAAAAAAGGCAAAAAAAAAGCCTATTTTTCAAGGAGCTCACAATCGAAAAGGGAGACAACATGCAAACAATTATGAACAAACAAAACACACAAATAAGTTGGAAATAATTAGTAGAGAGAAGTCACAGACTAAAAAAAGTTTCATACAGAAGATGGGATTTTCACTGAGACTTAAAGGAATCTATCAAGATTATGAGATGGTGAGAGGCTGCTAGGTGGCGCAGTGGATAGAGCACTGGCCCTGGAGTCAGGAGTTCCTGAGTTCAAATGTGACCCTAGACACTTAATAATTACCTGTCTGTGTAGCCTTGGGCAAGCCACTTAGCCCCATTTGCTTTGCAAAAAAAACCTAAAAAAAAATAAAAAGATTATGAGATGGTGAGAGGAAAGTGAACTGCAATAAACCCAAAGAAATTCCCTTAAGTTAAATTTTTAAAATTATCACTATATGATAATACTCCCTTATTAGTCTGTATTTGATTGCTATATAAGTAAAGAAATATTCCCTGATTTATTACATATTTTATTCCCACCCCTGTGGACCAAAAAAAATTACTAAATTTAAGTTGACTATAAAATTGTTTGTGGTCAATAAGGAATGTCAAGAATGCAAAGTAATGAAAATTAGTAAAGAAGAAGCTAAGTGTAAGAAAAGTCAAAAGAAAAATTACTTGTAAGTGAATCTGAGCAGGAACTAAGAAGGAAATGCCTTATGGACTGTCTCTTGGGCCAGAAGAAGGAATTTTGGAGGTTCTGGTCCTGTAATCCAAGGGAAAAAACAAGGATTGCTCAGAGTTTAATAGCTTCAAAGAAACCACTTTGACTTCAAATCATGAATGCATTCCTGGATCCCCATCCATAAAGACAAATTTGCTAAGGGAGAACAGGTAGACAGGTTTGAAAAAGATACAGGAGCCAATAAGGTCCACACTTAAGTGTCAACCAAGTCAAGTGAATTCAATTTACAGGCAGAATAAGAATAAATTGTCTGTGCCCTATTATTTCCTGACATTTTAATAGGACTTTTCCCCCCATTTATCAATGCACCTTGAGCATCACTAAGGAGAGCTCTATGTATTATATCATTAAATGTATCATTAAGTATATATAAAGATTTGTATACAAAAAAGTGTATACATATGGTACCTGGTTAGTAAAGATAATGCCCTGCATCCCTGCCACAAGGTACTCATTGAGTTGATTCCAGAAACTCTGAGAGAACACTTACACAGAGACTCTCTTGGGAATACTATGAAGAGAGAAAAACTGAATGGTGGATTATGGTGTCCCCATCCCTTCCTCAAGTTACAAACATTCAGTTCCTGTTCTCTAGAGACTGCAATTCTAGAGACCACCAAGAAAGGACCTTTTTGGGAGATTATCTCTTTCTTAGTTTCAACTTGGTAGGACCTACTGGAGCTTATGTTCTGCTGATTAAAGCCTACAAGAATTCAAGGTAATACCCAAGGTTCTGTGAAGCAACAGAGTAGGAAATTTGTTTTTTGTTTTTTTTTTCTTAAGTTTTTGCAAGGCAATGGGGTTAAGTGCCTTGCCCAAAGCCACACAGGTAAGTAATTATTAAGTGTCTGAGGCCAGATTTGAACTCAGGTACTCCTGACTCCAGGGACAGTGCTCTATCCACTGCACCACCTAGCCGCCCCTGATAACCAGTCTTTCAATGGAATAATTATGAGCTCCAAATAAATGGTACAGACTAGTTGTGTCATAGGTACAGACTAGTTGTGTCCTTTTCAGAAGGAAAAGAACTTTCTGGATTAATATACTCAAGAAAGTTTTTAACAAAAGAAATGGGAAATTATGCTGGTCTAAATTGAGTTGAATTTCACAAACTGAGTAATTTTAGGATTGAAAAGGACACCAAGCTTAATTTGGCCAACCTTTTCATTTTACCTAAGAGAAAACTGAGGTTCACCCAAAATCAAACAGCTTTAATTAGAAGAACTAGAACTAGAACAGTTTTCCTGACTCCTGGTTCATTGTTTTTCTTACACCATAAAATTTTGGGCAATAACATTTTTGATATATAACATAAGATAAAATCTCATGAATAATCATTAATCCCAAAATATGAATATATTTTGACATTTTTCAATACCTTTTCTTTAAACTCAGATTGAATAAGTGGTTAAATCTATAAAGTTTTTGGGATAGGATACACAAATAAACAAAAACATTCAATTCCCCAAAGTAAACCTAAACCAAACCATTGGAAGGATCAGAAAAGAATGGGTATAGCATTCAAGTAGCAAAAATAAGAATTTTTTACAATTTAAAGACAGAGGTCCTGAATGGAAGTTTCAACTATACTGTAGTGGACTGAATTTTGGAGGTGGAGTCAGACAACAAGATTTGAATCCTGTTGCCTTCAATTCCTTCACTGCAACATTAAGTACGGTCTATATGCCAAGCAATGAAAATACAATTGCAACCATAAAATAGTCCTTGCTTCAAGGAGCTCCCATGTTACTGAGCTTATGGAGGAGATGGGGGAGAAGTGGAGGAGATAAGGCCAGGGTCAGCTTTTACCTATTCCTTAAAATTGTCCCTTACCACACCAGTCAGAAAGTCCTTCCCCACAATTTACTTAGCATTTAAGTGCTGCCATATACCTTACAAGCTTTGTGACAATGAGCAAAGCACCTAATTCTCCTGGATCTCAGTTTCCCACCCTGTAAGTTTAGGGAGTTAGTTAAGATGATCTTTAAAAACTCTTCCATTTCTAGATGTAGTAAAGGAAATAATGTGAATAAAGAACTTTGTCTTGTAAGGGATAGGCAGCCATAGAACCGACATTAGCAGGAAAATAGTAGTGCTTCAGAAAGATTTATCAGGCAGAGGTGTATGCATGACTTGGGAGATGGGAGAGACTGAAGAAAAGAACACTTATTAGGAAACTACTGCAATTGTTCAGATAAGATGTAAATGTCCTCATTTCCTACAGCTACACTGTTCTTTGATTTCCTGGGATCTCTTTTTCATGCCTTCCTTCCACAGGAAACTCATCATTGGGAAATCTCATTATCCTGTAAGATTGAATCTGCCAGGGCTGCTAAGTGGTGCAATAGATAGAACACTTGCCCTGGAGTCAAGAGGACTTGAGTTCAAATTCGACCCCAGTAACTTGAGCAAGTTACTTAACCCCAATTCCTTGCAAAAAAAAATGAATCTGCCTCATTTCTCAGGTCTCATCAGTACCTTCTGTCCTGTTTGAACTCCCTGACTGGAAGTCAGAATCTAATTGGACTCAGGGACCTCTATTTAAGAAGAGGGTTCAGCACAATCTTCTCCCCACTTATTATCAGCTACTCTGCTTTGGAATTTCTTCGAACTTCTTCATCATGACCCCAAACAAGGTATCTTCTCTTTCTTCTTCCTTCCAATAGCATCCCCTCACTTCTCAGCTTCCTTTAGTGTGTTATCTTTCCCCATTAGTTCGTAAGTTCCTTGAGGATAGGAGCTGACTGTATTTTATTTGTATTCCTAGCATTTAGCACAGTGCCTAACACACAGTAGATGATTAATAAATATTTACTGACTGAAGGCATTAAAGTCCAAGAGAATCAAAGAGGAGTAAATGGATGGAAGTGTTAAAATACAGTTATTCCTTCCACATCTTGACTTTCTCCTTCACAGTTTTGATATAACTAGATCAGAATAAGAAATTAATTGTGAACTTTTGGGGAGTTTTGTGGAAGCCCCAGATGACAGAGAGCTTATGACCAAATACTTAATCCATGTTTTATAATAAGGTACTGTAAACATTCCATTAAAAAAGGAAAAATTCAAACTTCAGCCAAAAATATTTGCATGGATTTTCCAGATCATGGGTGCTAACCCTTATAATGTGGAAGGGATAATTATATAGGAAGAATGATTAAGACTTGGTGATTAATTAGAAAACAAGAACAAGGAAGAAGTCAAATTATTTACTCAGCCATCTTGAGTTCAGGTCACTGACTACTGAAGTGTCCATTTTGTTCTCTAAATAGCTGATATGCTAGTGAACCTCTATGTAGAAGAGATGAAAAGGGGAAAGGTCCAAAAATGTGACTTTATTAGAGCCCCTTGATCACCTGGGTTCATAGCAGAAAAAAGTCACAAGCAGCAAATGCCAGCTATTTGGGGGTGACCATGGTAGGCCACCTATCAGCAGGAATAAGAAAGTGGACTCTGGACAACTAGATGGTGCAGTGGATAGAGCACCAGCCCTGGAGTCAGGAGAACCTGAGTTCAAATCTGATCTTAGACACATAATAATTACCTAGCTGTATGACCCTGGGCAAGTCACTTAACTCCATTGCCTTGTAAGTAACTAAAAACAAGTGGACTCCACTGGCAGAATCAGAAACAGATGTTTTAGCAGTACTACTTAGGCTCCTTTCTTCATCTTTGTTATCTTCTTTGTCCAGAATCTGGAGGAAGGAGTATAAACAAATAACCATGGACTCACACACAATTGGAAGACACACAAAGTAATTTTCTTTACTCTTTGGAACTGAGAGCAAAATAATACAAACTTTGTCTTTGTCTGTCTCCAGAATAGCAAATTGAAGGTAGTTAAAAAAAAAAATTTAAAAAAGCTGTGTGTTTGAGTCAAGGAGGCAGCTTTCTGTTGTCAATAGGGATAGGGTAGGGTTTCCTTGTTAAATACTGAGTTGTCCCTTAGATTTAGATAACATCAGATTTGGCATAGAACTGAGAAACATCCACACTTCACAACAGACTCTGGCAAGAAGACAGTTTTTAGGGCAGCTAAGTGGCACTGTGGATAGAGCACTAGCCCTGGAGTCAGGAGAACCTGAGTTCAAATCCAATCTCAGACACATTATAATTACCCAGCTGTGTGACCTTGGACAAGTCAATTGACACCACTGCCTTACAAAAACTAAAAAAAAAATAAGCCATCTTTCTTCCCTCTCCTTTCTTTTTCTTTCTCTCCCCCCTTCCCCTTCCTTCCCCATTTCTCTCTGCTTCTATTTCTCTTTCTGTTTCTTTCTGTCTCTATCCCTCTTGCCTTTTTCTTTCTCTTTTTGTCATTGTCTCCCTTTCTGTGTCTTTGTCTATTCTGTGCAAGTCTCTGTCTTTGTCTCTGTCTCTCTGTCTCTATCTCTGTCTCTATCTATCTATCTAGTTCTCTCTGGACTTAGAGTCAAGAAGCTCTGAGCTCAGATTTTGATTCAATCACTTACTGTGTGACCATGTTCAAATCATTTAACTTCTCTCAGGCTCAGTTTCCATATCTGTACCCTTATCTACAAAATAGATATATTAATGCCTACCTTACAGGACTGTGGGAATTTAATGGGGGGAAAAGCATGTAAAGCACTTTATAAACCATAAAGCACTCTATAATTATAAGCTATTTAGCTATTTCCCACTCTGTTTCTGGGGGTGTGTGTGTGTGTGTGTGTGTGTGTGTGTGTGTGTGTGTGTGTGTGTGTGTATCTGTCTCTCTCCTTAGGAAAAATGAAAGTCCTATGTGAGAAACACCAGGGTGTTTGTGAAAGAGTCAGAAGGTCTAGTTTTGAATCCTAGTATTCTTGCTAAGTAGCTCTGTGACTTTGGTCAAGCCATTTATCCTTTCTAGCCTCAGTTTATAAGAGGGTTTGACCCAAAATCTCTCCAAATTCAGACACTATAATGTTTTAAAGCAGGTTCCCATAAGGCTTTGAAGAATTTTTTATTAGTTATTCTAATTCATTCCTATTTGTTGTGATGCTTGCATGTCTGCATCTTCAGAATTGTCTGTTTTTTCTCTCCTTCGAGTAAGGTACAGCCTATCACAGCTTCTTATATCAGTCACTTGCCAAAAAGAGCCTTAGATTTACCAACTGTACCCCAAAACCCTAGAGAATCATTCAAGCAGCTGGCTGAAAATATTAGGCATAGAGCTTTTAAAAATAGTGATCCTACTCATAGTCTGCTTCATCACAGTATTTTTCCTTACAGATTCAGTCATTCTAAAAAGTGGACCATTGCAGGAAAAACTACCTGCCATAGCCCAGACTCCCTCAGACAGATTTTTTTTCAAGTCATCAAATACCACCCAAACAGGATGATGCACAATTTATTTTCAAAATTTTCCATATATGACTCAACAATCCTTTTAAGCAGATGACAAGAGACACCAAGATAAATGACACAGCATGTGATACATGTAGTAGTATTTATAAATGTGCTTCTTCCCTTTTCCAAAAGCAGAAATTATTTAGGCCCACAGAATTATCCCCAACTGAACTGGCTGAGGTAACCTTCTCTAACTGGGTCTACCATTGGGCCAACCAATTAGAAACAGAATGTGTCTCCTGGGCAGATCCAAGGTCTAGGGACACATCAATATAATTCCCTGCAGCCCAATCCTCTTGAGTTTCCCTAGACCCAATTTAAATGTCTCAAATAATGAATCTTTTACCACTTCCCATAGGAGGTGAGGCCAACAACAAACAGATATCTCTGCCAAGAAAGTTTTTGTGCTACCCACTTAGGTTTTTCTATTTTTTCCCTCCTCTGCCTTGGTTTCAGCTCAATGCTCCTAATTATCTCCCACCAGACCAGGCAGAACAACCAAGATCACACTCTTTGGAACTTCTTTTAAAGAGGTCAAGTTGAGGATAAGCCCCTCATTTAATGAGTAAAGGAGTCATTGCTTTGTTAGGAGTCCCTGTTGGTTTGACTGAGGTTGTATGGTGTGACCAGGAGCAGACAGACCAGTTCAAGTCTTCTGTGTAGCTGTTAAAGCCCTTCACAAACTGGCCCCATCCTAGTTTCAGCCACATTGGATATTGTTCCCCCTCCTGTACTCTTTGATCCGACCAAACTGGCCTTCTCTCTGTTTTGTATTGAAGACCCTCCCAAGACATTCTTCTGTCTTTTCCCTTGTCATTGTTATGTCTGAAATATACTCCCTCTATCTCATAGAGTTCCCCTTCCTTCAAGAGCTAGCCCAAGTGGCAACTCCTACAGGAGGGCAAGGAGGTTGCACAGTGGTTAGTCTTGGGCCTGGAGTCTTATCTGACCTCAGACTCTTGCTCATTGTACTTGATCTCTGTCTACCTCAGTTCTTAAATGGGACTACCTCCCAAGGTTGTAATAAGGATCAAATGAGGTAATATTCATGTTGCACAATGTCTGATACATAATAGACATTTAATAAAAGCTTTCTCCATCCCTGGCCCCTCAAAAAAGTATTTTGTATTTAACTACTTTGTATCTCATGCTTTTTTCCCTATATTCAGTGAATATTTCTTGAATTCCTCATTAGAATCTATATTTATGAGAAGGTACAGTTTCATTCTGCATTTTCATCAGCAGCACCAAGCATTTAGTAGATGCTTAAGAAGTATATGTTAATTGACTGATTAATTGATCCCCCACTCCCTTTCCTCCTTATATTGTAATCAATGTTCCTAATGCATTCTCAGATCCTTTCAAGGAAAGCAGGGCTATAGGTGTAGAGCAAAACACCATATCTTTAATTATTCTCTCCCTGACAAGAAATGTGTGAGGAATCTGCCCTGTGCAAAATAAAATGAGTTGAAGTGGCATCTGTGTTACTGCTGTAAGCTAAAAAACCAGGGGGGGCTTCTGATTCAATTCCCTGATTCCTCCTGTGCCTTTTAACTAACTTTGAAATTCCTGAGGCCGCTGCTGGTGCCCCCATGCTGTTTCTAAGGGATAGAGCCCCATGGAGGTTTATTTGGTAACCTTTGCTAGAATTTCAGAAAATGAAACAGAGTGCCCACAAGTAATTAAGATGATTTGTCACACATGATTCAGATAGGCTCGAAGGGGGACTGAGCCCAGAGAGAAGGCAAGATTAAAGATGAAGCAGCCTGGAAAGCATGGACTGAACTGAAAAAAAGAGAAAAAAAACTAAGAGTGTGGTGCCTCCTTACCGTGCCCAAACTAAAGCATTTTTTCATGTTTTCATCCTCACCCAGAGATCTAAAAAAAAGGGGGGGGGGGAGAATCAGAGTTTGTTTGTTTAAACTTCTACAGGCAGTTAGCTCTCAAAATAAAGAATTCAAATGTTTGCAACCTATTTACAAGTTCCTAAGATCTAGCCAACAGAAATAATGTTTCAGAGAAGACAACATGTTATTCTAGCCTTGGGGAGAAGGTTGAAATATTCTCAAATATTATATACCTTTCAAACACAATAGTCATGTCAATTCAAGAAGCAATTATTAAACACCTAATGTCACTGTGCTAAACCCTGGGGATATTAAAAAAAACCAAAAATGCAATTCCTTCCCTCAGGAAGCTCACATTTCATAAGGAGACACACCATGCAAACAACTATGTACAAACAAGATGTATAAGCGATAAATTGGAGATCTCTAAGGGAAGATGATTCTGAATTATCCATTCCTGAATAAAGGAGAGATCTGGCATCTTTTGGCTACTACCTTTTTAAGTTGGTCCTGGGCTGTGGACAACAGAGAAAAACACAGAAGTGGTAAAAGTATGTATGACAAAGTGACTTATTTCCCTAAGTCTCACATAAATGATTTAGAGTAATCAATTATTTTGTATTACTCATATTCTTCCTCAACTTTCATTAGTGTGAATAATAAAGAACTGATCATAATTTAATTCTTAATTTTAAAAGTACTTTTAACCCAAGGAGGTCCAAGTTCTTTACCAAGATGAGTAAATTAATTTCTCTTGCTTCATTGAATTGCCAGTGATGTATGGAAGTCATGACCATCCTTATTCCTATTTCACAAGAAAATAGATTTCCCTAACATAGAAGGTAATTAAGAAATTTGTTCAGAAGTCTTCAATTAATCAAGTAATAAATCTAGGATCTGGCCTAAGCAATAAACACTAATAAATCTGTTTAACACTTTAATTTCTTGGTTCCTCACCTTCCTCCAACAAAGTCCCATATAGCACATATTAGATCCTAAGAAAATCAATTAAATCCACAAATATTCACTGAATGCTTAATATGTCCAAGATACTACACTGGGAATAAGGAAAAAAATATAAAATGAGATAGAGTTAGGTGCGGAGCCAAGATGAGCCAAGCTCAAGCCTGAGAACAGCCTTTCCTAGAAGCTCTCTCCAAAATATTTCCAAAACCTTAAAATTATGACTCTAACTAAATTTTCAAGAGACAGAACCCACAGAAAGATCCAGTGAGGCAATTCTCCAGTCCAAGGTAACCTGGAAGATCTTGGGAAAGCTCTGTTCCATGGGGGTGAGGGAGGCAGTAGCACAGCCAGGAATATTGCACAAGGAGTTCTATTCTTCTGGGAACAGCCCACTAGGTGCCTGGGTGCCTGGGTGCTTGGGTGCCTGGGTGCCTGGGCCCCGGGGAGTACTGGCTCCTGCCAGTAGAAGCAGTTTCCTGACCTGCAACCCAGGGATCACCTAGTGCAACTTGGAAGATCAGCTGGAAAACCTCTGCCAGAGCAAGCACAAAGTCCAGGCCAGTGTGGCCCTCCTCAACCTGGCCGCAGCCCTTAGTGCAATCCAGACCACAGGAAATGGAAGCAGGCCCACAGAGCTGCCCAGCAGGGAACTGCCCAGCAGCTGCTTCCAGAGTGCTCAGACCATGGAAGGTAAAGGGGTGGGGGGAGACTGTCTAGGTCTTTCCTCTGTCCCTGGGTCAGAACTCATGCTGTGTTCATATTCAGACCCTGGTCACAGTCTGGGGCCCCCCATTGCCATCCACAGACCAGAGCATAAGCAGGAGAGCAGTCAGAACCTCTCATAAAACCTTGAAGGAACTGAGGTCCTTGCAGGAATGTCCTAATGATACTCAGAATCTCAGAAAGCCCCCCAAAACCAGGCACAGGCTGGGGAAATGAGTAAACAGAAAAAAAAGGAAACTGACCATAGATAATCACTTTGGTTCCATGGAAGACCAATTGACATACTCAGAAGATAAGAAATTTCCAGCTTCTGCATCTAAATCCTCCAAGAAATATAGACGTTGGTCTTGGGCTATTTCAGAGTTCAAAAAAGATTTTGAAAATCAAGTAAGATAGAGGAAAAATTGGGAAGAGAAATGAGGGAGATTCAGGTAAAACATGAAAACCAAGTCAACAGCTTAGTCAAGGAGATCCAAAAAATGCTGAAGAAAATAATATACTAAAAAATAGTTTGGGTCAAATGGAAAAAACAGTTCAAAAAGTTAATGAGGAGAAAATACCTTAAATAGCAGAATTGGCCAGATGGAAAAGGAGTTAAGAAAGCTCTCTGAAGAAAATAAATCCTTCAAATGTAGAATGGAATTAAAGGAAATTGATGACTTTAAGGAATAAAGAATCAATAAAACAATATCAAAAGAATGAAAAACTAGAAGAAATCTTGTAATATCTCATTGAAAAAACAACAGATCTGGAAAACAGAATCAGGAAAGACAATTTAAAAATTATTGGGTTACCTGAAGGTCATGATCAGGAAAAGAGCCTTGACTTCATTTTTAAGAATTTCTACAGGAAAATTGTCCAGATATCCTAGAAGCAGAGGGCAAAATAGAAATTGAAAGAATCCATCAATCTCCCACTAAAAGAGATCCAAAAAATAACCCCCAGGAATAATATAGCCAAGTTCCAGAATTCCCAGGTCTAAGATAAAATACTACAAGCAGCCAGAACAAAACAATTTAAATATAATGGTGCTTCAGTCAGGATCACACATGATTTAGCAGTATCCACATTAAGGGTTCATAGGGCTTGGAACATAATATTCCAGAAGGCAAAAGAGCTTGGAATGCAACTGAGAATCAACTACCCAGCAAAACTGAACATCCTCTTCTAGCAGAAAAGATGGACTTTCAATGAAACAGGAATTTCAGATGTTCCTGTTGAAACAGCCAGAGCTGAACAGAAAGTTTCATCTTCAAGTATAGGATTCAGGTGAAGCATAGAGAGAGAGTGGATGACAAGGGTAAATTATGAGGGATTTAATGAAGATGAACTGTGTGTATTCCTGCATGGGAAGATGATACTGATAATATTCATATAGACCTCATTTATTAGAGCAGTTAGAAGGAATTTATATAGACAAGGCACAGGAGGGAACTGAATAGCTGAATATGAAGGTATAATATATTTAAAAAATAGAGTCAATAGGTGAAAAAAAAATGTACTGGGAGAAATAAAAGGATAGTAGAATAGACTAAGATATTTCATGTATAGGAGTCAAGAAATAGCTTTTTTGTGATGGTATGGAAGGTGGAAGTGAGAGGGATTGAGGGAACCTTCATTCTCACTGGAAATGGCTCAGAAAGGAAGCAACATATATGTTCATATATATATATATATATATATATATATGTATACACATATATATATATATATATATATATATATATATACTTAATAGGGCATAGAAATCTAGGAAAAAAAGGATAAAAGGGGATGGGAGAAAGGGGATGATGGAGGGAAGGGGTATGTGAGGGATAGAAGAGGGGTAGATCATGAGAGAGGCTAGTCGGATATAACACATTTTCTTTTTTACTTTTTGCAAGGTGGTAGGATTGGATTGCCTGTCTAGAACCACAGGGCTAGATGGTTCCTGGGTCTCTGGTGGGGGAATGTAGGCATAGGGTCTCTTGGCCCCAGGGCCAGTTCTCTGTCCACTGCACCACTCAGCTGTCTCACAGCACACTTTTGAGGAGGGACAAAGTGAAAGGAGCAAGAAAATATAATACTTGGTAATGGGGAGAAATGGATGGAGGGAACAGCAAAAATATGTGGGAAAATATGGAAGTAACTTCTCTGATGGACTTATGATAAAAGAATGTGATCCACCCCAGAGACAGAGCTGATGGTATCGGAACACAGACTGAAGCTCATTTTTTTTTCTCTTTCTTTCATTTTATTTCTTGTGAGGTTTTTTTTATTTTTGTGGAGTGAGGGGATTATGTTTACTCTTACAACAAGACTATTTTGGAAATGTGTAAATAAAGAAAGAAAGAAGTGGAGAAAATGAGATACAATTTTTACATTAAAGCTTACAATATAGAAGAAGGGAAAGGGAAGGAGAATTCAAATTTGAATCAACAGATGAAAAACCTGATCCTACTTAGTACCTCAGATTGTGTTTTCTTGGGACTATCTAGTCATATCCACTCAGTCAGATTGATTTTTTTCACTGAATTAGCAGATTTTTGAGAGAAATGACCAAATTAAATACTTGTTTCAATCTTGTATAGACACAGCTTCAGTCTAAATTAGGTTCCATTCTTTTAAGCAACTTGGGGGCTATTGTTGTCCTTCATATATACTGAGGATATTATTGACCCCCTGTCAACATGAAGGATGCTTTCAGTTGTTTTTCCGGTAATGGTGATGGATTCATTATGATGAATCCAATCAATCGCCCTTGAGACCAATATTTCTTCAATACCTCCACAGATCTGTGATCTCACTAATGAAGGTTTCCCCTCCCACTGTAAAGAACATTAACCATTAATAGTCTGCCCTGTCCCCTAATAAATTTTCCAAACTGAACTCATCTAATGGATTTAAAGGCCTTCCTCTAAATAGGTAACTCTCTAATGTTGTATCTATTGAGAAATCTAGTATGAGCTTAATAAATGTGTGGAAAACACCATGTTGGAGAGCTTTCATGACTATATAATAAATCAAATGTCTTATTGTCAATAACAATAAAAAAATCCCTGGGAATTTTTCTTTAAATTTGCTATTTTTTTGTTTTAAAAGGATTTATAATCTATCCTTCCCACTGCCCCCACTGAATATTTTTTAAATGAAAAAGAAAACCATCAAAGCAAATTATGCATTTGCATAATTGAACAAAAAAATTCCATATTGGCCATGTACAAAAACTGCAGATCTGAGTCTGCCTTTTAAGTCATAATCTCTCTGGCAAAATATAGGTACGTTTCATCTTTATGATAGTGTGTTGTGGTTTATTATTAAATGATTAGAGTTCTAAAATCTTAAAAAGTTGTTTTTTCTTTATAATGTTGTCATCATATAAGGAGGGCCAATTCTGCACATTTCACTCAGCATTAGTTGATAGAAATCTTTCCAGGTTCCTCTGAAACTGTCAATTACTTCTGACACAAAAAAATATTCTATGTGCTACTATTGCATATAAAATAATTTGTTTAGTCATTTTCCAACAGGTATGTATTCGTCTAATTTCCAGCTGAGGAGACTGAAAAGAGGAACTATACATAGTTTTGTACATATGGAAATTTTTCTTTTTTCTTTGATCTTTTTTGAAGTATAGGCCTAGCAGGATATAGCCCAACTCAATCTTGTATTGTCTATACTTTTCAGGAAATTGTATGAGTATCAATTGAGGTCTACCTTTGTAAACAAATGTTCCTACTTTTTATTATTAAGGATGAAAAATATGTACATACATGTATATATTTGTGTGTGTATGTGTGTGTGTGTAAATTATGGAATCAAAATCTGAGCTGGAAGAATCTTCTGGAACCACATGATCCAACCCACATCAGAACAAGATTCTTCTCTAAAACAAGTGACTATTCAGACTTTGCTTAGAGACTTCTAATGAAAAATTTTCTGCTTCCCAATGAGACCCATTCTACTTTTAGATACCTCTAATTTTTAAGAAGTTTTTCCTTACATTGACCCCAAATCTGTTTCTCAGCTGCTTTTACCTATTGCTCTGAGTTCTGTTCTCTGAGATCAAACAGAATAAGCCTTATCTCTCTTTAGATGGCAATCAATCAATCAACAAAATATTAAACAACATCTAGAGCTAGGAATGCAGCTCTAAAAAATGAAAACATTCTGGGGCACCTAGGTGACACAGTGGATGGAGTACAAATTCGACCTCAGACACTCACTGTGTGACCTTGGGAAGTCACTTAACCCCTTTGCCTTGCCAAAAAAAATGAAAAAATAGAAGCACTCCTACCTGCAAGGAGCCTGCATTCTAATGAGAGAAAAAACATGTATATGTAAAAATATATATGGCATAAATATTGTTAATAAATATATATACAAAGAAGTTTTAAATATATTGAGAAATATGATGTCAAAGCCTAAATGTGGTGACTTTTCTGTCATTGATGGGGGAAATGGTTTGCTATAAAATATTAATGTATCTTTTACATTTTTTCCTTCTAGTCTATCCTTAAATGTTTGTTGTATGATCTAGCAAAATTGGGTCATATTATGAAGCTTTTGCAAACTCATTTTTCTCTCCATGTCTAGAAGCAACTGTAGGTGGGAATAAAAATAGTACTTACCTTCCAGGATCAAATGAGATAAAGTTTATTTTTTTTCAAAAGTTCCTGGTATAGAACATAGGAGTTATAAGAATACTTATTCCTTTCTCTCAGCTTACATTCTCAATGTGTTACGAGGTAATATTGTTCATAACCTAATTTCTATAAAATTTTATAAATAATGTTATACATTTATCACATTAATGGTAACATTATGTGATGATCAATTATGATGGATTTCACTCCTCTTAGCAGTTAAATGATCAAAGATAATTCTAAAAGACTTGTGATAGAAAGAGCCAACCATAACCAGAGAAAAAACTAAGACCTCTGAATGCAGACCAAAGCTTACTATTTTCATTTTTAAAGCTTGTTTTATGTTTTTTCTTTTTCTCATGGTTTTCCCCTTTGTTTCTGAATCTTCATTCACAACATGACTATTATACAAATAATGCTTTATTCTACACTGGTACTTCTCAAGATATCACTTGTTTTGGTGAGGAAATTAAGTGTTTACTAACTAAAGTAGCTTCTAAGATCTTTTGGTCTTCTTACTCTTTTACTAAGGTAAAACAAGTATTAGAAATGATGATAGTGGGTCTGTTCCTTTATCCATTTCCCCCATATTCAGGTTTCAATAATTATTTAAATAAGACATATTGGAGCTGTTTAATTAATATGTCATGCCATCTCATTTTTTTCCTTCTATTTTTGTTGATTCAATTGATTTGGAAATCACTCCTGTATTTATATTTTGATATTTCAAATATCTTAAGATATAATCAACTTACACATGTCAGTAATAAGAATTTTATTTTTACTTCTTTCCCACCAGAAACTTGGAAATGAAAAATTAGGCTGATTTTCATTGAAAAAATAATAAAAAGGGGCAGCTAGGTGGTGCAGTAGATAGAGCACCAGCCCTGGAGTCAGGAGTACCTGAGTTCAAATCTGAACTCAGACACTTAATAATTACCTAGCTGTGTGGCCTTGGGCAAGCCACTTAATCCCATTGCCTTACAAAAAAAATAATAAAAAAAATAATAAAATGTACTTTAAAAGATTAAAATATATTGTCAGTTTTATTTCTGAAACATTACTAAGTCTGTGTGTCATCCCCCCCCACCTTAATCTGGAGTCTACTGACTCTTTTTGAAGAAGTATTCATTATATATAGGTATCTAGGTGGCAGAATAGGTAAGTGTACTGGGTCTGCAGTCAGGAAGACTCATCTTCCTGAGTTCAAACCTGGCCTCAACAACGTACTAGCTGTGTGACCCTGTGCAAATCACTTGACCTTGTTTGCCTCAGTTCCTCATCTGTAAAACAAACTGGAGAAGGAAATGACAAACCACGCTAGTATCCCTACCAAAAAAATCCTCAAATGGGGTAACAGAATCAGACGTGACTGAAAAACAATTAGGTTTCTAATAACAGCTTTGGTCCTGTATTGTTTCTAGAGGCTGAGTCATATTTCCCAACAATTTTATCATCCCATTCAGATTTTGCACTGAAATCACTGAGAATTATGCTGATTAGAGCTGGATAGTCTTATCAAGTTCTTTGTAGAATTTTTCTCCCTCAATCCTTTTTTGCAACAGATGCTGACACATAAGTTGCAATTATCTTCATGGTGGTCTCTTTGCTTATGCTTATTATGAGCAATGCAAACTTAGATAACCAAGTGTCTGATGGCATTATGTTTCTTGTGACTTTTGAATGCAACCAAATATGCCAAAAAATTTCTTTGCCTCTCCAAGGAGAGCCTCTAAGTTCTTTATTCCATTGAGCTACAACTTCCTTGTATTTTAATTTGTAGGGAGAATGTCATTACATAAAACATATGGTTCAGCTCCTTTGTTATTGAACAAAGATTCATATTTAGAATACCAATGGTTAATGTTAATAGAAAACCTATAACCTGGAATCCTCAGCATTCTGATAATTAATAGTACGCCTTTCACACCTTAAGGTTTGCAAGGCAAACTCAGTAAATATAAAAGAAGTTGCCCATGTGATCTTGCTAGTGTTTACCTCATGAAATTCTGAATATCAAATCATGTAGTCAAAGATTAAAGATAGATTTAGAGAGATGGCATTGTAAACCATGAAATGCTGAGTAAAAGTCAGCTATCTTCTCCATTTAATATGTGGGAAAATTGTGACTCTGAGAGGTGAGATTTCCTTGAAGGCAAGGATTCTTTTTTCCTTTATATCCCCAGCTGTGCCTAGCATAGTCTGATATACAGTAAGTGCTTCATAAGTGTTTATCAAGTGAATGACTTGCCTATGATCATGTAGCTGGCATATGCTTCAGACAGAATTCATACTCATATTTCCTAATTCCAAAATTTGTACTCTCTCTATTCCAAATTTGTAGATGACTGGCTTAGATTAGTGGTAAAACCTATGGGCATAAGCAAGACCTCTAACTTTGACCTTGTTAGCATCTTTCCTTCTGCTTCCAAATATCTTCTTGAATTCAGAGGAAATCTTGATCATATACCCAAGGCTACCAAAAGAAAAAAAAAGATGCATTGATTTCTCCATCCCCTAGATACAGGGTCTGTTGCTTGTTTGAGTTTCTGTTCTCAAACTGACCTAAATGGAGTTGTTTTTTATAGTGATGATGACTAATAACTTTCTTAAACTTTAGGTTCTTATTTTTAGGGGACTGGGTTGCCTTGATGGTTCTGACTGAGTTAGCATGAAGCTACAGAAGTTGAAAAAGGCTAAAAGCTGAGATGTAAATAATAGGAGCTTTGCTTCTGGAACATACCAAAAAGCCCTGGGGAGCCTAGTTTAGACCTTTTGGGGATAGTTCAAGCCTGATGGTGATCAGGCAGAGGAAATAACTGATAGAAAGTCCTTGAAAGGACCTTTCTTTGGGAAGGGAGTTAGCCCAGGCACTGTCCCACTCCAAGCACTGCCATTTGATCCATGTTTAACCATCCATAAAATAATGCTGACACCAGAGGAGAGATGCTACCACTAATCCAACTTTTAATGAGCATCCCAGGGCCCAGCCAGACTTTGGAAGCAATGAGCATATTGAGATATTAGTCGGAGCTGGAAAACAATAGGAGACTGCACCCTCTAAGTAGCTCATGTGTTACAGATCTGACAAGTCTCATTGATTTAAATGGCTAGTGCACTGCTTGGATTTTAATCTACTTCACCCTTATACCAAGGAGGTCGCTGTTTAAATGCTTTTACTTAATAATGTAAACACCTGTCACACGCCAGGGGCAAAGCTATTAAAGAGAAGGATTATTTAAAGCAATGTTCCTGAATACTAGCAGGATTGTTATCTCTAATTGCCTGACTGGGGGGTTCTTTACTGGGTTTGGGGTGGGCAGAGCCAGTAGAACTAAAAATCACCCAGTGTGACTCTGCCCCTACCTTCTACCCCAAAACTTATTTATGATGTACTCTATATATGAACCAAGTGAGTGTCAACCTACATGATGTGATCTGACTCATTCAAAAAGCCTCCCTATCTAAAAATATCTGCCCATCTGTCCCACCTAGGTGGGATAACTTTTTTTAAATGAATGAAGTTTTACCTTTGGGTTAAAGTTTTAGGTCTGTAGAGGCTTCTGCTAAATTGAAATCAAATTACCTTGGAATAGAATGTAAGCTCCTTGAGGATAATGCCTTTGGTATATTCTTGGAGTTTTACAAGGTACCTGGAAAGTACTTAAGAAAGGCTTGTTAATTTGACCAAGCAATGCCACTACCAGATCCGTATCCCAAAAAAGATTTTTAAAAAAGGAAAAGGAAAATGACTTATATCTGCAAAAATATTTACAGCAGTTCTTTTCTGGTGACAGTACCTAGGAAGTATTTAATAAATGCTTGTTGATTTGACCTAGCAATGCCACTACTAGATCCCTGTCCCAAAAGATATTTTAAGAAAAGGAAAAGGAAAATGACTTATATCTGCAAAAATATTTACAGCAGTCCTTTTCTGGTGACAGGGAACTGGAAATTGAAAGGAAATTTGGGAAATGAGTGAACAAATTGTGGTACATAACTCTGATGGAATACTATTTTTCTGTGGGAAATGATGAGCAGGATACCCTCAGAAAAACCTGGAAAGACCTTACATGAACTGATGCAAAGTGAAATGTACTTTGGACAAAGAGAATATTGTGAGATGATCAGCTATGTATGACTTAGCTATTCTCAGCAATACAATCATCCATGAAAACTCCAAGGGACTTAGGATGAAAAAATGCTATCCATCCCCAGAAAAAAGAACTGTTGGTGTCACCATATAGACTGAAGCATATTTTTTTTACTTTCTTTATCTTCCTTGAGTTTTTAATCAATATTTTCTTTCATGACATGACTATTATGGAAATGTTTTGTTTGACTTCACATGTATGACCTATATAAAATTGCTTGTTTTCTCAATGATTGATGAGGGTTGGGAAGATAGAAGGGAGAGAATCTGGAATTCAAAGTTTTAAAAATTAATGTTAAAAATTGTTTGTACATGTAACCAAGGAAAAATAAAAATAAAATACTATTTTAAATACCTGCTGCTTAATCTACTGATTGATCAAAAGTACAGAGATCCTTTTTTGCCCACTATCCCATGAGCAAGAATTAACTCATTTACCAAGTCTGCTAGACACCAGACACCAAGTTAGGCTCAGACACAAGAGACAGGAAAAGTTATCTAGAAATTGTTCATAATTTAGTGTGCTATTTTTCTATGGAAGAAAAGGACCAAGTAGAACTACTGCACCAGTGACCTAGAGTTTCTAGAAATTATATAAAGATATCAGAGATGAGGAGGAAAAGACACCAAAAGAGATCTTGCTAAAAGGACTTACAGTGTCTGAAAAAAATAGTGGGCAATTGGAGAAAAGTCTACCTGCTTCCCTTGGCAAGAGCTGAACTTAAACCCATCAATCAATCAGACATCAAGTATAAGAAATGATATTGAATGAGGCATGACTGAAATAGTGGAGAAGGTAGGTTGAAATCATATTTCCAAGCTACTTTACCAGGAGAAGCATGAATTTTACCATCTATTGGTATCTTCTCAAAAGTTAGAAGCTGATGCTAGTTTTAGTCAGGGGCTATCAGGTGTGCTTAAAAAGAACTGAGATATTTACATTTAGGACAAGTGGGAGTGTACTTTCCCCAACAGCCACTGCAATGGCCTACACCATGTCTTTCTAAATTACCCATCAATATCAGACAGGTCTAGTTGTATCACCCTTTTCTTCTTGTTTTCACTTTAATTATAAGGACAATTACTTCAGTTTTGTCTCAGTAAGTGAATTCCACAATGCCTATTTATATGTGATGTTCCGATTGCAGAAATGAAAAAAAACACCATCAGACATCAGAATAAATGGAATGACCAAATTAGTACCAGAGAGAGCTCACATGAAACTTCCTCTTGTTAAAGAGATAGTGGATTACCTATGGGAAATCTTCCACGTACTGTCAGTCACAACCAATGTGTTAGCTGATTTGGCTTAATTATTCTAAGGGAGGGTTCTTGAGACAGGCACAATAGTAGATAGAAAGCTACACAAAGCCAAGATCAAGAGCCAGATACTGGCTGTGTGACCCTGGGTAAGTCACTAGAGATAACTCTCTAAGACTAGAAGTTGTAGAGAATGTGCTACCTGATTGGTAATTAAAGTTTCCTCTAACAATAATATCACATATTCAGTCCTATTCCTAAAGGAGAATTCTTTGACTATGATATATAAAAAGGAAAACCCCCAATAAAACATTTTTTTAAAATTTTCAATAAAAGGGATTAATAAGGCAGAGAATAAAGGGCTACTTTATTATGCAGCCTCTCCTAATCTGTGACATAATGCAAGAACAAGGTCACAAAGAGAACTATTAGATCTGTCACAGAAATCATTCTTATACTACTCTTTTAACAAGTTGCTAATGCAAACTATCATTGTTGTGCTTTACAAATTGATTGAATCTACAACAATCATTCCAGTCAGATTCCCAATAGCTCAATGATTTGACACAATGCAAAAGTCTATAATTTTGTATTAATTCCATTCAGTAGAGATATCTTGATTTGCTTTGGTTAGACCTCCAAGTCCAACCAGATCATTTGCTTTAGTAGAATTCGCCATGTGATTTTTGTCCAGTCTCTAGACTGACTTTTTAATTGAATTGACCAGATATTTTGATTGACTTGACCAAATCTTTAAAAAAAAAAACCTGCCAAATAACTACATTAAAGATCTGCAGTTTCAACTGTAATCTTCTTTGTATTGTGTTATGTTATAGAAATGCTTATTCTATTCCATAAATCAAAAACAAAATAATTTTTTAGGTTTTTTTTGAAAGGCAAATAGGGTTAAGTGGCTTGCCCAAGGCCACACAGCTAAGTAATTATTAAGTGTCTGAGGGCAGATTTGAGCTCAGGTACTCCTGACTCCAGGGCCAGTGCTCTATCCACTGTGCCACCTAGCTGCCCCAAAATAAATTTTTTAATTTCTTATTTTTCATTTATCAATATCTGTGTAATTTTCCATCCTACTTCACAGAGGCCTACCTAAGTTGTCATTTTTTGCTCTTTTTCAATGGTCAAATTCATACAGTTAACAATTATCTATTACAGAATATATGGTCCTATGAACTGGAAGATAAAGAAAGAACTACAGCACTTTGGTAGCTGCATCTGAGCTGATTTGAAAGGAACAAGGGATTCCAAGACAGATGAAGAGAGAGAGAGCATTTCAAGGATGGGGGTATAGGATGTACGAAGCTCCAGTCATGAATTGGAATGTTTCCTCCAGGGAACAAGTACTCCCACATAGTGAGCATAGAGAGAATAAGAGGAGGAGTTATGTGAAATCAGTGTGGGAAAGATTAGGTAATCTAATGGATAAAACTGGCTGGGGAGGCTCGTGGGAATGTGTAGAGATGTGTAAAAAAAACTCTCCATTCTGAGGATTCCTTGTTGAAAGAATCTCAATCTCTGCCATTGGCCTTGAAACTTGACTATTTGGACAGAATTAACTAGAAGAAATAGCAATCTGGAGGGATTACCAGAACCTTATCTTTATAGAACATCTTCCTCCCTGAGTTACTTCAGACCTTGGAACACTACCCATTGTATGCACCACCTCACTCCAGCCCTGCTCTAATCATGTTCTGTCTGAACATAGTCTTCAACCAAGATTTCCTTCATATATAAAAGTATTTTAATGCATGGGAATGAACCCTTCCCCTGGAGGACTGGAGAATCAATAAAGAGGGGACCCCCAGTGAGTTTTCTAGATCTGAAACCTGTGTCTCCCTGCTATAATCTGCTACTTAATAGCTATGTGATGTTTGGCTTAATTTTAACATCCCATCTTCTCAGTTTGTTGATCTATAAAAAGAGGGAGGTTGTACTTAAAGATTCCAAGTCCCCCTCTAAGGCCATCTTCTGTAGTCCTAAAAGTGAGGAGAGGCGAGGGAGGGAAGGAGAGGAGACAGGAGAGTTTGAAGGCAACAGGGAAGAGGAGGAGCAACACCAGAAATCTCCCATCAGGAAGGAGCTGTTGCTTCAGTCAGAGAACAGCATGTTCTGGCTAAATTAGACACTTTGCCTGTGGGGCATTTCCCCACATGAAAACAGACTGCAGAGTTTAATCTTAACTCATCTGCTTATCTCTAAGGTTCAGTGGTGGCAGTGGTCTTAACACTGTGTTCCTAAATCTAGAGAAGAGGGAGAAAAGCTGAACCAACTTCCTGAATCAAAGATATGATTCTGTCTTCACCTTGCTCGTTGTCTCTAAACCCAATACTTGTAATTACACTATCACAGATCCCTTCCTTTAGCTCTTAGGTAATATCAACTCTTTTTGTTCCGTATCTAAATACAGCTACCTCAAGGAAGGGGCAAAACTAATTTCATCAATGGGTACCTTTGCCAGGAAGGACAACCAGCCAGAAGTAAGAGCCTAGAGGGCTGGGGAATTGGTACAGAGGGAAAAATACTCATTCTAGAGCCAGAGGAACTTTATTCAAAGTCTATTTCTAAGGGAAGTTAAGTGACACAATGAATAGACTGTCAGAGAGCAGGAAACTATCTTGTTGACTAATCTTTAAAACTTATTTCATAGTAACTTTAATTTTCTTTAATTTAGGTGTTTTTATTTAAATACTAAATTAAAGCTAAACTGCTTTATAACCACCTTGAGAATTGCTGCTACCTGAGGGTATTGGAATGATTTTTATAAAAGGATTGTTCATTTAAATACCCTGGTCCTGAGTGTTCTATTGTATGAGAAAGAGGATAGTGACCCCAAAGGGTGCTTATCCATAAAATGAAAAGTTTTGTTATTAGGAAAAGGGACACCCATGTTAGGTGCCTTCCAGCTCTAAATCTATGAAACTATCATAGTGAGGGTACCAAGGACCAAAGACAGACCCTCCCTATCTCAGAGTTAGAGTTAGAGTCAATTGTGAATGCAAGATATTAGAGCAGAAAAATATGAAAAATTGAAGAATTATTAAAGGAAACTAAATATTAAAGGAGAGAAGATTAACATTCAGGACAACATCATTAACTCATATCATTCTTTGCTAATAATAGATAGTGAATAGATTGCTGAACTAGAATCTAGAAGATCCAGCTGGTTCAAGTCACTTCTGATATTTGCTTCCTTTGTGACCATGGGGAAATGGTTTAATCATTCTGAGTCTCCTTTTGGTTTTTTTAGGGTTTTTTTAGGTTTTTGCAAGGCAAACAGGGTTAAGTGGCTTGCCCAAGCCACACAGCTAGGTAATTATTAAGTGTCTAAGGCCAGATTTGAACTCAGGTACTCCTGACTCCAGGGCCGGTGTTCTATCCACTGTACCACCTAGTGGCCCCCTAAGTCTCCTTTTCTATGAAATTGAGAGGATAAAATCTATAGTAAAGATCTGCATTCATTGTGTAAATGCTAACTATTGCTATTCTCTCAAAAACTCTAGAATTCTACCATCATCACCAAAAGAAATTTCTTAGGTGGCCTGAATAATAGAGGCTTTTTAAACTATTATCACTCAAATATAAGGGTTAGCAATAAAGACAACTAAATGTATTCAAGATTCTTTCTCTCTACCCTTTGATCTTTCCTCTTCCCTGGTTCTTCCCTAATGCTTACAAACCTATTTGTGCCCCCCATCTTTAAAGAACCTTTACTTGAGCTGTCCATCACTGCTAGCCAAGCTGAACTCATTGAAAAAACTGTCTACATCAGTTTCTCCTCATTCTTTTCTAAACCCTCTGTGTCTGACTTCTGACTTTATTATTCCAATAAATTTTCCCCTTTCGAAGTTACTGTTAGTCTCTTAATTGCCAAATCTAATGATCTTTTCTAATACTTCATTTTTTTGACCTGTTGGGAAACTTCAACATTGTGCATCATTGTCTCCTCTAGAAAACCCTTTGTTCTGATTCTCCTCCCACCTGTCTCACCATGCCTTCTTAGTCTCCTCTACCAGATCTTCATCTTGGTCATACCCATCAGCTGTGGGTTTCCTTCAAACCTCGATCTTGGACCCTGATTTCCCTCAATAATATTTCATTTGAGGGTGGCTAGGTGGCATAGTGGATAAAGCACCGGCCTTGGAGTCAAGAGTACCTGGGTTCAAATTCGGTCTCAGACACTTAATAATTACCTAGCTGTGTGGCCTTGGGCAAGCCACTTAACCCCGTTTGCCTTGCAAAAATCTAAAAAAATAATAATAATATCTCATTTGGTAAGCTCAACAACTCCCAAAAGTTCAACTATGAGATTATTTCTAGAACTATATTTCCAGCTTTCATCTCTTCCCCCAGTTTCAATTCACCAAGTGTTTCTTGGGTCTTTTAAACTGGGTATCCCATAGACTTCTCAAATCTGTAATGACCAAAATAGAATTCATTACCTTTCCCCAAAAACTCTTCCCTGTTCTCAACATTCCTCCTTTTATCAAGAGCACTACCAATCATCCAGGTTCACAACCTTGGAGTCTTTCTCAAATCCTTACTCCAATTCACCATACATATCCAATCTTGTTTTTTTCTACATTCACAACTTCTCTTGTGTATGTCTCCTTACCTTCACCCTAATACTGACCTCATCACTTCTCAATTAAACTCTTGCAATGTCCTTCTAATTGACCTCCGGGTTTCAAATCTCTTCCACCCTCCAGGATATTCCAATACAGCTGCCATAGTAATTTTCCAAAAGCAAAGTTCTTACATCACCATCCTAGGGAAAAACTCCAATGGCCCCCTGTTATTTCCATGAACAATTCTAAAACCTTCCTCTTGGCACTGAAAGCATTATAGGATTGCCCCTATCCTTTCTTTCTAGGCTTATTACACATTACTCCCCACAAATTCAATAATTCAGCTACCTTGTGCTACTTGCTCTTCCCAAAAATTGCCCTTCATCTCCTGATTCCCTACATTCAATACTGATTGCCCCCCATGACCAGAAGGTTCTCCTTCCTCACCTTTTCCTCCTTCCTGTCTTAAAACCTCAGCTCAAATCTCACCTTCTGCAGGAGCCATTTCCCAACATTCTTTCCCACACACACACACCAGAACCTTCCATCTGAGATTATCTTCCAGTTACATTATATATATCATATATATATATATATATATGATATATATATATATATGTAATCATTTGCATGTTGTCTCCCCCTTTAGAATGTGAACTCATTGGAATAGCAACCAGTTTTTTTGCCTTTTTTTTTTTTTGTATTCCCAATGTTTAGCACAGGGCCCGGCACATATGTCCTCTTTTTTGACGCAAACAGTTTCAAAGAGAAATCACTTCGTTTGGTAGCATCGTCTTCAAATGCAGAGGACAATGATGGGACCCTTTTATTCAACACTGGCAGAAAAATTCACTCCAAAATGAAAGCCAAAGGGGAAAAAAATTACTGTCTCCAGAATCCTTTTTTAAGCAATTTGTGTGCACATCAACTTTGGCTCTGAACTTTTGCAATATTTTTTGGTTGTGAATTGGCAAGGCACAGCATGTGGGTAAAGGAGCCATTATAGCCCATCTCAAACAAGATCTTTTTTCCCCAGACTTAATTTCCTAAAAAAACATTTAGGTTATTGTTCTCTTGGAAAGTAGGACAGGCATTCTTTGAGCCTGCCAGACAAAGTCGAAAACAAAACTAAATAATGCTACTTCCCCTCCCCCCCCAAAAAAAGAAACCCTAACAGAAAATAATCTGAGAAAGCAGACTTCTGTCTGTGCACCTGGAGACCCCCTTCCCTACCCGATCTGTAGCTGCTTTATCACTCTAATGAGAACAGATGGCACCCGTTGGGAGATGGGCATGATATTATATGCCTTCACAAGAACCAGATCTGAAACCAGGTTTTTGCTGATCGTTTTTCACTTTGAATTGGAAGAGGTTATTTAAGTGGTAGCCCAGATAGGTGCCAAGAGTATGAAATGTTAATATATTTTCTACCACCTTTTCGAAAGTTCTAGGCCCTCTACCTTTTCAGGAGTGAAGCAAGTAGACACCCTAATGAGAAAAAAAGAACTGGGCAAATAGCCCCTATTTTTAAAACTCAATTTTATTTCCATTTCTGAATTCTCTTGCTCCCCTTCCCCATTATCTTTACAATATTACTGTTGAATATTAATTGATGTTTTGATTTTGTTCACTTCATTTGTATGAGTTCATACAAATCTTGCCAAGTTTTTCTAAAATATATCCCATTCTTCCCCCCACCCATTGAGAAAATAAGAATAAACAAAATCCTTTGCAAATGTGTGGGGCCATATAAAACAAATTTCCTCATTAATCATAAGAAGAAGGAAGAGGAAGAAGAATGGAAGGAAGGAAAAAAAGGAAGAAAAGAATAAAAGAAAGAGTGAAAGTCAGAGAAGAGAGGAAGAAAGAAGAAAGGAAAAACAAAAGAGACAGAGAGGGAGGGAGAGGGAAAAAAGGAAAGAAGAAGGGAGAATGGAAGGAAGGGGGGAAAAAGGCAGGAAAGAGGGAATGAAGGAAGAAAAGTATGCTTTAAATTACCCTCTAAGTCCATCAGTTCTCTATCTGGAGAAAGATAACATGTTTCATCATGAGTCCTTTGGAATTGTAGTTGGTCATTGTGTTATTGTCCTAAAAAGTTTATCATCTTTACAAAATTTCTGTTATTGGATAAATTGTTCTGATTTTATTCGCCTCACTTTGCACCAGATGTCACAAGATCTTTCCAAAGTTTCCTGAAACCATCTCCTTCATAATTACTCATAGCACTATAATATTCCATCACCTTCATATACTATAAGTTGTTCAGCTAGTCCCCAAGTTCTAGGTACCTCTCTTGGTTTCCAGTTCTTTGCCACCACAAAGCTGTGAATGTTTTTGTATATATGGGTCCTTTTCTTCTTTCTTTGATCTCTTTGGGATATAGGCTTAGTGGCAATATTTTTTTAGGTAAGGCAAACAGGGTTAAGTGGCTTGCCCAAGGCCACACAGCTAGGTAATTATTAACTGTCTGAGACCGGATTTGAACCCAGGTACTCCTGACTCCAGGGCCAGTGCTTTATCCACTACGCCACCTAGTCACCCCTAGTGGCAATATTAATATGGGCTTCAGTACTATTAATAGAGACTCACATAGGTCAAGGAATTATTAATACAAATTATTTATTATTAATATATAATGTTAATATATAATTGTCAATATAAATAATATAAAATGTTAATAATAATATTAATATGAGTTTATATAGGTCAAGGAATATTCACAATATAATAACATCTTGAGTGTGGTTACAGATTGCTTTCCAGAACAGTTGACTATTTTATAGCTCCATCAACATTGTATTAGTGTACCTGCTTTCCCACAACCCTTCCAGTATTTGTCATTTTCTTTTCTATTTTAGCTAATCTGATAACTATGAGATGATTCTTCAGAATTGCTTTATATTTCATTTCTCTGATTATTAGTGATTTAGAGAATTTTTTCATACAGCTATAAATTTCTTTCATTTGACCATTTCTGATCTCTTCATCTAATAAGAGAAGAAAAAATCATAATGAGGAACTTATACAAGAGAACATACTCTATTCACATTCTATTCAACAGAAAATAGAACATTTAAATCTCCTGATTATTCCCATGACAATCTATATTTAATGTTATAGTACCTGAGATTAGATCTCCCAGTTTACATCTAGCCCAGGCTTTCCCCATAAAATCTTTTTTTATTTTCTATTAAAGATTTTATTTATTTTGAGTTTTATAATTTATCCCCTAATCTTACTTCCCTCACCCCCACCCCCCACAGAAGGCAATTTGCCAGTCTTTACATTGTTTCCATGATATACATTGATCCAAATTGAGTGCGATGAGAGAAAAATCATATCCTTAAGGAAGAAACATAAAGTATAAGAGATAGCAATATCAGACAATGAGATATCAGGTTTTTTCCCTAAATTTAAGGTAATAGTCCTTGGTCTTTGTTGAAACTCCACAGTTGTTTCTCTAGATACAGATGGTATTCTCCATTGCAGAAACCCCCAAATTGTCCCTGATTGTTGCTCTGATGGAATGAGCAAGTCCATCAAGGTTGATCATCACCCCCATGTTGCTGTTAGGATGTACAGTGTTTTTCTGGTTCTGCTCATCTCACTCAGCATCAGGTCATGCAATCACTCAGCATCAGGTCATGCAAATCCCTCCAGGATTCCCTGAATTCCCATTCTATGACATACATACATACATACATACATACATACATACATACATATACCACAGTTTGCTAAGCCATTCCCCAGTTGAAGGACATTTACTTGATTTCCAATTCTTTGCCACCACAAACAGGGCTGCTGTGAATATTTTTGTACAAGTGATGTTTTTATACTTTTTCATCATCTCTTCAGGATATAGACCCAGTAGTGGTATTGCTGGATCAAAGGGTATGCATATTTTTGTTGCCCTTTGGGCGTAATTCCAAATTTCTCTCCAGAAAGGTTGGATGAGTTCACAGCTCCACCAACAATGTAATAATGTCCCAGATTTCCCACAACCCTTCCAACAATGATCATTATTCCTTCTGGTCATATTGGCCGGTCTGAGAGGTGTGAGGTGGTACCCCAGAGAAGTTTTAATTTGCATTTCTCTAATAAGTAATGATTTAGAGCAATTTTTCATATGACTATGGATTGCTTTGATCTCCTCATCTGTAAATTGCCTTTGCATATCCTTTGACCATTTGTCAACTGGGGAATGGCTTTCATAAAATATTTGTCAATGAGAAATCTCTCCATTTGTAAAAACCAACTTTTTTACCGTTACTAGTCAGCAGATTGCATAATTGGATGGAACCAAAGGCATTTAAATAAATGAGAAATTAAACAACAACAACAGCAAAACATTTCCCCCATTAACCTGGGGCTAACTTTTCCACAAATACATCCAGTATCAACAGACTTGAACACATATTTGCAGATACATACTGAGAACCCTGGCGGATTAGGCATATAGGACAAGTGGCATATATACATGGGAGAGTAAGTCAGACTTCTTATACAACAGAGCCATTGACATCCTTATGCTACTCCCATCAACATCTATCTCTTTGATCCTGGAGGTAATGAGGAGCCACTGAAATTTATTGAATGGGGTGGGGGTGGGGATAAGGATGACATGGTTATGGACAAGAACTTTTAGAATGATCACTTTGATAACTGACAGGATTCTAACTCAGGTTCTCTGCTAACACAATGAATGAGGCATTCTACACCAGATTTTAGCAGGGCTATCCCAATGGGGACAGGTGATACCATGCTGAAACTGCAGGTCCCACAGCCTCCACATGGTCCCAAAGAGGCAAGTAACAGCATCAGACAACTGAGGAGTAGACTGACAGCATCCCCAGTGGACGGGCCCAGAGAAAGAGGACCAGAAAACTGTTAGTTTTCAAAAACATGACACTGCTGAATTTTAAACGGCGATTTTCACACAGTCTGTGTCTCAAACTGCACTTCATTGTTATAATTACAGAATGTAAATTACCACTACTTTCAAGTCCCAGAGAGCAATTTCTTTTTAAAAGCCTGGACAAGTAAGAAAAGCGATGATCCTGTAGAGAAATGCAAAGTGAGGTTGCAGAGGACTGTGATGGAAAACAAAAATGTGGGTGGCAAAGGGGAATTTCTTGAAAGGCTAGGTTGTTGGGGGGGGAGAGAAATTGGCACTAAAAAAGTAAAAGGAGGCAGGAAAGAGGGGGATTTAGAGCACAGTAAACAAAATGGTCTTAGAGAATCAACCTAACCAACCTCAGGAAGGAAAGCCAAAGAAAGTGCAGACGAATTTGAAAATCTGAATGGATTCCCCAAATGAAGAGGTATTCATGAGCTAAGTACATAAGCTCCCGAGGCAAGTACTATTTGGTTTTGGTTATTGTATCCCTTGAGTTCAGTACAATGCCTGGACATAGTAAGTGCTTATTAATAATTCTTGTTGGTTTGTTGATTGGCTGAAAGAATGAAGTCCCACGTATTTCCTTGCCTAGATTATAGTCCCAAAACAACAGCACAACAAGAAGAAAACTGTGTGACTTCTAAAGCTCTTCACCACCTGACCACTTCCTCCCTCCCTAGGCCTTTTCATCTCATTTCCTTCTACAAATTCTGTGATTCAGTAAGACCCGCTGCCTTACTATTCTTCCCATAAGACCCTCTAACTCCTGACTTAGTGCATTCTCACTGGCCGACACCACACCTGGAATTCTCTCCCTCATCTCTAGCCTTCCTTCAGGTCCTAGCTAGAACCCTCCCATTCCAATCTCTCTTAATGCTTTTCCCTTCCTTCTAAGTTTTGATCTCAATACTTATTTGCATATAGTATTTTTGTATATCATCTCCCCAATTGACTGTGAGCTCCCTGGGAACAGAATCTATTTCTTTCTATCACTAGCACTTAGCTTGCTGTTCACCTGATGAACAACTAGCATTTATATATCGCTCTAAAGTTGAAAAGCCCTTTATCTGTGTTATTTCATTTCATTCTCTCAAAATTTGGCAAGATTGATGCTAAAGTTGTGCTCATTATACAGATGAGGTAAGTGAGACTGAAAGAAGTGAAGTGACTTCCCCATGTTACACAACTAGTAAAAGTTTGAGGTAGGAATCAAACCCAAGTCTTCCTGACTCCAAGTTCATCTCTGCCACCAACCTAGCCCAGAAAAGGGGTTCTAGAGCTAGAGTCCCTTCCTCTAACACTTCATGAATTTGAGTGAAGTCATTTAGCCTCTTTCAGTCTCATTTTTCTCAACTATAAAAATTAGATTATGTGGCCTCTGAGGTCCCTTCCAGTCTAGATCTATAAGCCTTTGACCCTATGGATTATAAATTGGCTCCTTGTTCCAGAGAACACACTGTGAGTTCCTTGCAGTCAGGGACTGTTTCAATTTTATCTTTTTATTTCCAATACCTTGCACAGGTTTAATAAATTTATTAGTTTTACATGTTTCATAAACATTTATTGAGTTAAATTTTCATCTTGAGAACATAGTTACACATTTTTTTAAATATAGGCACAAGAGGGGCAGCTAGGTGGTGCAATGGATAGAGCACTGGCCCTGGAGTCAGGAGTACCTGAGTTCAAATCCAGTCTCAGACTTAATAATTACCTAGCTGTATGACCTTTGGCAAGTCACTCAACCCCATTCCCTTGCAAAAGAAAACAAACAGATAAATATAGGCACAACAATAAATAATGATCAGTCTATTTCACCCACTCTGGATTCTCAAGGTAAATATATTTAACAAAGATTAGGAGATATAAAAATTGAGACATTCTCAATGAAAATC
The DNA here is from genome assembly GCF_037893015.1 of Macrotis lagotis. Classification (NCBI taxonomy): domain Eukaryota; kingdom Metazoa; phylum Chordata; class Mammalia; order Peramelemorphia; family Peramelidae; genus Macrotis; species Macrotis lagotis. The sequence goes on from NC_133660.1 coordinate 160,494,909, forward strand.
CCAGCAAGTCAGAGGGATTTTACAGAACAGATGTAAAATCTTACATATGAAATAGAGCCCCTTAAAAAATATCAGTACTGAACCATTTCCCTCATTCTCCCCACCTAGAGAGCACACTTTAGAGGGTGATAAAATATCTTCCCTTTCCATTTCCCTCTTCTATTCAAGTAAGTGGGGAAAAGAAAGTACACTCACTACAAGGTTGGCACTATGATGAATGGAGCTCTGATAAGTGGAGACACTGAAGAAAAGAGAGAAAAGGATAGTCCTTAAGGACTGAGCAGTGGCAAGAATGTCTCTGGAGTGTTTGCCCTCGTCATACAAAAGGAAAATGACATAGAAAGATGAGCTCCACTTTGCCTGAGGAACTGCTGTATGGACTGACAGTTCTATGGAGAGGAGAGTGCCAGGAGAAGTAGTCAGAAACTGGAAAGAAAAAGAAATGCTAAAAAGCCACAGTCTTTCTTCCCACCACCTCCAGTTCCACCAGTAATTAATAGCAGACCAACCCAGGACTTCTTTAAGGAGGAACTCTCATATTCAATCAATCAGTCAACAAGCATTTGTTGTTGGCACCCTGTTAAGTGTGGAGAGTACAAAGAGAGACACAAACAAGGAGTTTACATACTAATGAAAGAGACAAAATCTAAATAAAAATAATATATACATGATACATACAGAATGGAAGAAAAGTAATCTTAGAGGAAAGGCAATAGTGACTTGGGGGAGTCTTAAGGGAACATTTCCTGAAGTAGAATGTGTTCAAACCAAGAAGCCCAAGGTTGTCAAGAGGCAGAGGTGAAGAGGGAAGATACATTGAAGTTTAAGTAAAGATAGGAAGTTAACTACATCTTTAGAACTAATGTCGGCTTACTCAAAGATTTCTGTTCTATTTCCCACCTTATTTTAATAAAATTTTCTTCAATAATATTATTATATTCTTACAAGTGAGGTGGGATCTGCCTCAATACTAGATAATATCATCCATATATTTTCTCAGGTCTATTGGGTAGGGCCTACAAGTTGAAAGTATACAAGTTTGAGAAAAAAATTTCCCAAATTATACCCAGTCTCATGTAGTGAACCTCTTCAACCAATACTTTCCAAATTTGTTAGGTGGGAAGGATTGCTAATGTGCTGGAAGACAGATTCAGAATCCAAAATGAACTCAACAAGTAGTATCTAATAAGGTAATAGTTAATCAAAATAAATGCATAATAAAATATACAAAATATATAAACTGCAGTATGTCTAAAGGAGGACAATATTTAGGAAACCCGATTAAACAATTCCTGAGGAAAATATCTTTCAAGTTTTAGTAAACTATCAGCCCCCTATCGTCTAACAGAGTGACATGACAGCTCCCAAAATGAAAGAGCTTAGGTTGCATTCAGAGAAATATGATGTCCAAGTGAAGGAAGGACCTACTGACAAATACATGAGACCCAGCCAGTTTTGTGCCATGGTTAAGATGGATAGGGAGACACAATTATACCATTCAAGGAAAGGCATTAGATCAAGTGCAATAGAAACAGAATCTCTCTCCTATTTTACATGTGCCAAATTGTTTTCTAAAAAGAAATTTTTAAAATGGCAGAATCAAAGAAACCTTAAAATGCTTGTATAAACCAATGCAGAATAAAATAAGGAGAACCAAGAGAATGACATATACAATAAAAACAACTCCATAAAGAAAAGCAGCTGATTAATGCAATTAAGAACCAGATTTCAGGACACCAATAATAGTGCATGCTCCCCATATCCTGACAAAAAATGATGGACTGAAGATATTGTTAAATATTCCCACACAACATACTTTTACATGTTGATAGATACTTTGCACCTAGAGTTGTTGTTGAGTCATTTCAGTCTGATGTTTCATGATCCCATTTGCGATTTTCAATGGTCCTAAAGTGATTTGCCATTTCCTTCTCCAGCTCATTTTATAGATGAGGAAACTAAGGCAAACAGGGTTAAATTTCTCGCCCAACTAATAAGTGACTAAGACTAGATTTGAACTCAAGTCTTCCTGACTCTAGGTCTGATCCTCTATCCATTGTGCTACCTAACTGCCAAAGAGTAGCAGCTTCCAGTTCCACCAACAGTAAAAGAAAGGTCATTTCAGTACAAGGGAATAATAGAGTAATCTGTATCCATGAATAATACCCCTCCTCTCACTGCTCCCTCCCCAAATACCTAGTAGAAAACTAATGATATCCAGCCAAGCTCTCCAGGATATATGGAAAGAAGCGATCAGATAAGTCATTCCAATAATGCCCATGTAAAATTTCATCATGGTGCTTACCATGCAGCTTCTTTAGATAATTCTTCCATGAATTACATATTTCTAGATCAAGCAGATGAAATCATTGGAAATATAAACATTTGTCTTTGTTATACTAGTGAAGGGGATTCTAGAATAGGAATAATTATTTTTTAAAACAACTGATATCTATAAAATTAGGTTTTACATGAGAACCTGATAAAAAAGCATTCTAGGCAGTTGTGCCTATTATCCTTACCTTATAGGAGAGAAAATGGAAGCTGAGAGAGATTAAATGATTTTTCTTAAGTAGAACAATCAATAAGAGTATGAGGTAGAATTCAAACTCATGTCTAGCCCTGGCTCCATTAAGCTTCTATCTAGCCAATTAGGCTGGCTTAATTCTCTTTTACAACAGCCAGAAGATAAGGTTTCCCCAAAGAGTAAGCAAACATAACTCTCCTCTACCATTAAGAAAATCCCTTGTGTTAACCATTCACCATAAAATGTCTAAGAGTAATGGTGCAGTTCCTGCTAGTGACTTTGCAGCTGGGCACAAGGTGGTTAGACATTTTATCAAGAATTATTTCATTTAGTTGTTAGTATGCTAATATGCAGTTATAATGGGTATTCCTATTATGACTGTGTTAAAAGGTCCTGTGGTTATGTCTATATCTATTCCTGTGTTTATTTAGCCCCCAGTGTTAGAATGAGTAATAAACCACATTATACTAGTGACGGATTGCTCGTTAAAAACTTGGCCCTATAGTTAGCTACCTGCCCTTGAATTCACAATACAACAAGAGGATTCCCAGGGAGATTCTCATCCAAAAGGGAATTGAGAAAATGTTAAATTGGAGGTCAAGCGGCAGCATAATCAGATCTGAGAAAAATTCTTATGAAAAATCTTTTCTAAAGTGTAGACCCATTTCTAGCTGGGATCCTCCACAGGATTCAATTTCTCCACTAAGATTGGAGATAGGTAAAAGGAAGGAGTCAGGGAGCAAGAAACAAGTACTTATTCCCATACTTGCTGGTGATACAGAAATGGCAATTTCATGTATAGGTAATGCTTTATTTAACAAAAGAAATCCAAATAGCCTTCAAGAATTCTAGAGTGTGATTTATTGTATCCCCAAGAAGAAGGAAGCATATCTATATAGATAAACTAAATCCTAGAGGAGATAGGAGAATCCCAGTAGTTAAAATATCATTACATGAGTCGATGTCAGAATTGGGAATCTGATAAGCAATATTAGACTTTAAGGAAGGTATCATATTGTAGTAACAAATTTAATGTACAGCTAGACCAAATGTTCTTATTTATACTATTCCCTGGAAAAATGTCAATAACAACATTCCTTGAAATAAATCGTGAAGGAAAAAGTTAATTGCCAGTGTTCCCCTTAGTCTTTCTTGTATATTCTCCCTCTACTCCCAAATGACTTTCCTGTCTTTCTACCCCAACCATCCAGTGCCTTATGCTGCCTTTTGTAATCTGTTTCCTCTTCTGCAAAATGAACTACCTATAAGGTCACTTCCAACTTTATATCCTGTACACTTTGAAGGGAAAAACACTTTGATAAATTCATTCAAAGCCTGGTTTAAATATACTGTCAAAGCCCAAACTGATTTGGAAACAGTCTCAAATGTGAACCTGATTTAAGATTATACTGCATTAGGGAGAATATAGACACTGAAACACATACAAGGGGCAGTTAGGTGGCACAGTGGATAGAGCACCAGCCTTGGAGTCAGGAGTACCTGGTTTCAAATGCTGTCTCAGACACTTAATAATTACCTAGCTGTGTGGCCTTGGGCAAGCCACTTAACCCCGTTTGCCTTGCAAAAAAAAAAAAAAACATAAAAACAAAGAAACACATACAGCAGGAGAAAAAAACGACTACATAGGGCCCACTATGAAGTGCTTTCCCATCCCTTTCCAGACTAAATAATAAGAAATTACATTTATATGCCCTTCCCCTCCACATGTCCTGCTCCCTCTTCACACTACTTCTTGACCCCCTTGGGGACGACTCCTCCTTGATGTCATTCCAAGACTGATGGAACTTCCCTCTCATGAGAAGACCCAGGCCCACTGGGGTGCTCTACTTTGGCTCGTATGTCAGGTCTGTGCCACCAATATAACATTATTATGGGTTCCACCTTCACACTGACTGACTGCCCTCTACCTTTTTCTAGCTCTCCTTTAGGAATTTTTCATCTTCCCCAATAGACTATAAACTACATGAAATTAATGACTACCTTGTTTTTATTTGTTTTGTATTCCCAACAATTAAGCCTGTGCCTGATACATTATTATGTTTAATAAGTGTTTAACAATCTATCATCTATCTTCATCTTTAGCTATCTAGTTCTCTACCTTATTCACCTATTTCTATCCATCACTTTTAAGTTTACAAAGTACTTTACATATATTTTTAGAAGACCTTCACAAAAACCCTGGGGAGGTGAGAGGTAGGCATTATTATTATCCCCATTTTACTGATGAGGAAACTGGGGTTAAGAAAGGAATCACACAGATACTAAGTATCTGAAAGGCAAGATTTAAACTTAGGTCTTCATGACTTCAAAGAGGGCATTCTAACAACTTTGCCACAGAGCTATATCAAACCCAAACAAATCCTTTAGCAAGTCTCAGAAAAACAGAAGCCCTCTATCTTGGAATTAGACTTTAGTTGCATTGAAGATATACCATGAAGTCAGAGTAATTATTGTTGCTTGGTTGACTACCAACTGTCTTTTTCTACTTGGTTCTTTTTTTTTTTTTTGCAAGGTAAACGGGGTTAAGTGGCTTGCCCAAGGCCACACAGCTAGGCAATTATTAAGTGTCTGAGACAAGATTTGAACCCAGGTACTCCTGACTGCAGGGCCAGTGCTTTATCCACTACACCACCTAGCTGCCCCTTCTGCTTGGTTCTTAACCACATTATCAAGGGATCTGGGTTGTGATAGGAATTCATCTTTGGGTGGGAGACTGAAATGATCAAGCTCATTTCTCCCTAGTCTAAACTCAGAAAGCTATTGGTTTTGATTCACCTCAGACCTCATCTACATAGTACCTAGAAGGTAGAAAGTCTCTTAATCCATAACCCAGACAATCCAGAGTCCCTCTTCTCAAAATTATGAAGCCAGAATAGTCTCCTGATCCAGAGGGTCTCTTTTCTGCTACTTCCTAATCCTACAGGGTTGATTTTATCTCATCCTTTTAAGTGCCTTTCAAAATCTGAGGTTCCATAAAGGTACAATGGAGGCATAACAAGACTTGATATGTTCATATGTTTAATTCTACTCATCCAGTGGGGATCCCAAAGATTAATTGATCTAATTTAATAAGCATTTGTAAACACCTACAAGGAGCAAAGCATTGGTCTAGGAGCAGGTAATTCAAAGACAAATTCTTCTAAATTCTTACATTCTGGAGAGGTATGATGTCTATAGAGCTGGCCTCAACTCCAGATAGATAGAGACTCACATCCCACTTCTGACATTTACTGTCTATGATCCTGAACAAGTCCCATTGCTCAAGGCAATTTTCTAAGACTATATAGAGGTCACAGAGAAAATGCTGAACTGCATTAGAAGGGAAACATTACCTCACACAAAAGTTCCCTACACCTTGTGAGGTTACAGGTCCATTCCCAAACCGCTATTACATTCTAGTTAGCATATATTCAAATATTTGTTGAAAACATCTGTTATGTGTAGGGAAATGTGCTAAGTAGGAACTCAGTGACTCAAAAATTCTTTTCAGGTTTTCTTAATGAGCCTACCTCGGAAGTTTACCTGGGAAGATGAAACATACAAAACCAAGCTCATTTCTTCTTGGCTCACTCCTAGAAACTCTAGTTTTGATTCATTTGTGGACCAAAAGTAATCTGGGTTGAGACCAAATACTTTTTTTCTTAAACTTTATTCTCTCATTAGCATTTAACATATCTGATACTTTACAAATATTTGGTGATTAATACTCAAAAAGATAACTAGGTACTAAATATTAAACAATTAATAATCAAAGCCAAATAAGTATTCCAGGTAATTATAAAAGCAACCTACATAGTGTTTTTACAGTACTCAGTTTGAAGTCCAAAAACATGGATTCAAATGTAGCCTCTTATATAAGCCATATGACTCCAAGTAAATTACTTAACTTCTACTGTCCCAGGCAGTTCCCTAGGATTTATCCAGTAAATCAAAGATAATGTAATAAGACTGATATTATCTATGGTTTCCCTGGCAGCCTCATTCCCCCACCCACAACATGGGGAGGTTCTAACTCCTTCTCTTCCCACCTTTGATAGAGATTTACTTTCCCTAAAAAGAGACATACTCATCTCCAGGACCTGATTACACCCATTAAAATATCTAAATAAATAATAAACAATTAAAAATATAAAAAGTTTTTTTAAATCTCAGCCACAAGCAGTTGGGGACTGTAAACTTGATGAATCTCCAAAGATTTTATGAGCAACTATATCCTGCTCTGGTATCCAAATGTTTCATATGAACATGGAGGACATCCAGAGAATCTAAGAGTCACTGCATCTTTATTGCATTATCTTTTCCATGTTAGGGCAAAATAAACCCACTTTTGTTAAATATTGAATGATTTTTAAGTGCCTCATTTCATCCTAACATTGAACCTGAACTGACAATGTTCTCATTAGAACTGCATAATCTAACAGATAGGTTGTGATCTCTGTTGGGGCAGGAAGGGCATATACCAGAATTTTTCTATGCTGCCAAAAATCATAGATCCTTGGCTTATCCAGATATCCCAGTCACTAAGTATTATAGGACTTCAGAGAAAGAAGAAACCACTTTAAAAACTCAGATGATCAGGGAAGGTTTCACTCAAGAAATGGAATTTGAGTTGAGCCTAACAGATTGGTAAACTGAGAAGAAAGCATTCAGATGGGGAGAGAAGGGGTAAGAGTGGGATAGTAGAAGCAGAATGAATAGGGAAATGGCATTCTCTTTTGTTAGGATAATGGAAGGGTGTGATATGATCCCCCCAAGAGGAGGAAGCTGGAGAGCCTTCTTTCCAAAGGCATAATGATGTGTAAAAGAAGATCCCTTTGTCATTTTGGAGCCTACACAAATACTTTGTAGTTGATTTCCATTCAACTACTTACTATATGTTAAAGAGTTAAACCATTGATTGGCTGCATAGTTGAACCTGGGGTGTATTCAAAAGTGATTCATCAATCAAGATCCTTCTTTACTCACTCAGTCTTTTCTGCCTAAGTGAGAAAGAGACAGAATATGAGGAAAGAAGACCCAGGCCCATCTCATTTGAGGCAAACACAGGATTCTTGAGTAATAGCTTCTATTCTTTACCATTTTGTGCTTTTTCTTTCCTGTTTAGGAGATTGAAAAAATTCCTCACCTTATGAGCTTTATAAGTCAGGGCAGAGAACTACCAGAGTCTTGGATCTGGAGTTTTTTAAAGGATTTGCCAGAAGTAAAATAGTGAGGAACAAAAATCTAAATGACTTCCTTGACTTAGCCCAACAGTAGCAGAGATGCACTCATCCATCCATTGGCCATAACACCTTTATTTGTTCAAATGTCCTGTAGAAAGTGCATTAAGTCTTTTTGTTTTGTTTTTTAGCTTTTTGCAAGGCAAATGTGGTTAAGTGGCTTGCCCAAGGCCACACAGCTAGGTAATTATTAAGTGTCTGAGACTGGATTTGAACCCAGGTACTCCTGACTCCAAGGCCGGTGCTTTACCCACTACGCCATGCTGGTGCTTTATCCACTACGCCATCTAGCCGCCCCTAAAGTGCATTAAGTCTTAAACCACTCTTCCCAGGATACAAGTTGTTATGGGGGAGCATGTGGTCCCCTAGCTGGGGAGGGAGAAAATATTACTACTTCTGTTCTTGCTACATCTATGAAGTAAGTATCCATTGTCAAAGTCTATTTATGTTCATTCTTTAAATGTAACTAGGTGATAATCACTGATAGTTAACACTGAGGAAACATAATGGAATCTAGAGTTGAAAACATGAGAGAGAGAAGAAATGCACTGTCAGGGGTACTCCTAATGTTTGTCCTTCATTTCCAAGAAGACCATGACATCAGGGAAATGATACCATGACAAGTACATGAATTAGATTTTGAGTGAGGAGATGCTGTGCTAAGTCACCAGTCTCCCTTTCTCCTCCAGAGCCATCTGAATCCAATGGCCAGATATGAATCAGGTCAACTAGAGATGGCTGTAGATGTGAGGCAATCAGGGTTAAGTGATTGCCCAAGGTCACACAGTTAGTAAGAGTCAAATGTCTGAGGTTCAATTTGAACTCCCATCCACCTGATTCCAAAGCCAATGCTCTGTCCATTCCAGCACCTAGCTACCCCTGATGGGAAATGTAGCCAGTCTTACTCTGGGAGAATGAGTCCAGATTGCCATTACATTAATTTGCCTCCTCCCATTAAATTGAATGAAGCGAAAGGGACAGATTTCAAATCTCAGGTTCACTGAAGCTGGGACTTAGACAATAGCTGAATGATACCCAACTACTCAGTACACATTGAAAAGGTAATTTAAAATTTCAATCTAACTTCAAACAGACCTGGAAAATAATCCCTGGAAGTTGGAAGAAACTACTGTGGAACACATATAATCCTTTCTGCTATCTTCTAATACCATAATTCAGACAAACCAGAGACCTTCTCCTCAAAACTATAGAGTCAGCATAGTTAGCCCCTGATCCAGAGAATTTGGGGAGAGCTCTTTTCCAACCCTTTAGGTTGACCTGATCTCACCCCCTTAAATGCCTTTCAAAATATATTCTCAAGGTCATGAAGGTATAGTGAATAAATAGGCCTTAATATGTTTTATGTGTTTAATTCTACTAGCCCATTGGGAATCAAAAAGCATCTTATCATGAGGAAAAGCCTTATGTCAAAGGAATGAAACTGAAATATAGTACTTTATGGATCATTTAGGAGAGGAAGATATTGGGAGTAGGAGAAGGCCAGCTCCTTTGCCTCTGAAATCACATTAGGTAGGCAATCACCAACTCTGCCCACTCATAAGGCTGACTCTGAGAGGACTCTTATCAAAAAGATGTAGTGAGAATTTGACTACATAGAGAAAGGCAATAAAGTTGGTCCTATGATAACAGATATGAGCTGCAAAAAGCAGCCTTTTTAAAAATCCAAAATCTATAGCCTAGCAACATTTATTAAGATGAGATTTAACCAAAGACTATAAAATCTTAAATGGCAGATAATAAGGTCAAGCCAAGTTACTATTTTCAGCTCAGAACAGATGATGAGACAAGGAGACATAAATGGAAATTAAAAGAAAAAAGGATTCAGAGCAGATCAGGAGGTTACCAAAAATAATCAATGGCTGAAATGACTTTCGAGACTCATTCACTGTGCTGAAAATATTGGGTCATTGAAAAAGTAATGAGATGATATTCTTGGGAAATGGAATAGTTAAAATGAATGATCCTAGATGGACCTGAGGACTTTAATCATACTGAAAAGAAACACTTCTTGGGAATGCTCTCCTCCAAATTGAGATGAAATTTCATCCCAGTGAGAATGACTAGGTACAGGATTTTTTCCTGATGTTTCCAGGAGACTTAAGGCTCCCTCAGAGTAATAAAGCAGTTAATTCCAAAGGAGCTGTTATCAGTGGGATCACTTCTTTGGTCTTTACCTGAACAAGACTAGACAAAGCATTAACAGAATGTTAAGTATAGAAGATCATTTAGTTCAGCTTCCTCACAAAGATAAAAATCATATATATAATATTTCTGTCAGATAGTCATCCATCCTGAGCTTGAACATTTCCAGGTTCAAGGAGCTAGTTTGTGAGTTCTCATTCCATTTATGAACTCCTCTAATAACTAAAAAGTTCATTCTTGCATTGAGTCAGAAACCTGTTACCCTGCAATTTCTAACTATTAACCTTTTCTCTGGAACAATACAGTGTCTATTTCATCTATAAATTAAATTATATTTTTTGATCATGAACTTAATCATCAACAAAGATTT